>NC_138773.1:39484606-39519606 GCF_965119305.1 Pelophylax lessonae
TAAGCTGGCCATACATGTTCAACTTTTGTTGTACAATTTTCTGGTAGATCTACCACAAACCACATAATGTGAGGTCAAAGCTAAAAAAACACATTCACTTGTATCTAATTAGGCAGGCCTTTGTACTACATACTTGAAGGTAAATTTCAAGAAAATTGGACAGAAAATTGTAAGAAAATTGGAACATGTATGGCCAGCCTTAAGCCTCGTACACACGTACCGATTGTTGGCCGTAAATATTCGGCCGACGACCGATCGGCCGATTGTAGGCTTGTTAGTATGATGCTTCCGACAGCCGACATCGCATTTTCGGCCGAACAGAATCTGTCGTGCAGGCATTAAAATTTTTGTTGGCCAACACCAGAACGGCCAATTGTTCGCCAGTCAGTACAGAATTCGGCCGACAATCAGCAGATTTGCAAGACTGAGCATGCTCAGAAAAGAAAAAACACACGGAAAGTTAACCATCACATGACATCACTTCTGCAGTCGTCTGTTGTTGGCCGACAAAATTCGTGTGCAGTCTTTTGCAGTTTTCAACAGACAGGACAGCCCTGGACAAAAGACGGCCGATCGGTCGGCCGATGATCAGTACGTGTGTACGAGGCATTAGTCTAAATGAAAAAGCCACTTTGTGCTCATGCTAAGATTATTGAAAGCATTTCTTATGTGTGTTGACTTGTAAGAAACTTTGATCATGGATGGCCAGCCAAACACTCATTCATTAGTGAACTGGTGATTTTGGTTTAGGAACCAACAGACCCAATTAATTACTTTGCTGGGCGTTTCCTATACTGGGTGGGTGTAGTTTAACCAAGGTTATATAAAGGGATGTATGAGATCATATCATTTGGCCTGTGGAAGGGCCACAGGTCTTTATGTCCGAATTTGCTTTTGGGGTGGGGGTTTGCTGGCATGCCTAAAGATCCATATTGCAGTAAGTGTATTCTGTTGGATGAATACTTTTCATGCTCTAACTGTTTGGTATAGTTTTTGCAAAGTGTGTCTTTATGTACTCTATACATGTTTTTTTTTTATTTTCATGCCTCTGTGTAGCTGTATGTTCTACTGATTTGATGGTATTTAAATGAAAAGGCAGGCTCATGCAAACAATTAACATAAAAGTATGTTGGGTATGTTTTATGCTTAATACTAAGGTGTCTACAACTTATTTTGCTTGACTTTTGGATATTGTAAGCTCTATCTATCCATCATATGTTGTATCTTTGCACTGTAATTTGAATAAAAATTACTTGATTTTTGGGGGTTTGGGGGGGGGGGGGCATTGCACATTTCACATGCTTGCTTGAGTGATTACTGATGTTTTATACATGTTCAATAAAGCTTATTCATTTGTACACAGCTCCTGGTTTTTTGTTTTCTTTTCTTCATATTTGTCTAGATGTAATTCAGATATCTTTTGTGTCTGTTGAATGTAATCCATTTCTTGTATTTTTTGTGTGTGTGCAATGGCAGTACAGTATGAACTTGGGTAGGGTTTCTCCATTTGAACTTGGGTAGGGTTTCTCCATTTACTCCAGCGAAGTGTGGGTGTGTGTGTGTGGGTGTGGGTGTGTGTGTGTGTGTGTGGGTGGTGGTGTGTGTGTGTGGGTGGTGGTGGTGTGTGTGTGTGTGTGTGTGTGTGTGTGTGTGTGGGGGGGTGGTGTGTGTGTGTGGGGGTGGTGTGTGTGTGTGTGTGTGGGGGTGGTGTGTGTGTGTGTGTGTGGGGTGGTGTGTGTGTGTGGGGGGGGTGTGGGGGGGGGTGGTGTGTGTGTGTGTGTGTGTGGGGGGGTGGGGTGGTGTGGGGGGGTGGGGTGTGTGTGTGTGGGGGGGGTGGTGTGTGTGTGTGTGTGGGGGGGGGGGGGTGGTGTGTGTGTGTGTGTGTGTGTGTGTGTGGGGGGGGGGTGGTGTGTGTGTGTGTGTGTGTGTGGGGGGGGGGTGGTGTGTGTGTGTGTGTGTGTGTGGGGGGGGGGTGGTGTGTGTGTGTGTGTGTGTGGGGGGGGGGGTGGTGTGTGTGTGTGTGTGTGTGTGTGTGTGTGTGGGGGGGGGTGTGTGTGTGGGGGGTGGTGTGTGTGTGTGTGTGTGTGGGGGGTGTGTGTGTGTGTGTGTGGGGGGTGTGTGTGTGTGTGTGTGTGGGGGGGGGGGGGGGGGTGTGTGTGTGGGGGGGGGGGGTGTGTGTGTGTGTGGGGGGGGGGGTGTGTGTGTGTGTGTGTGTGGGGGGGGGGGGGGTGTGTGTGGGGGGGGGGTGTGTGTGTGGGGGGGGGGTGGTGTGTGTGTGTGGGGGGGGGGGTGTGTGTGTGGGGGGGGGGTGGTGTGTGTGTGTGTGGGGGGGGTGTGTGTGTGTGTGTGGGGGGGGTGTGTGTGTGTGTGTGTGTGTGTGGGGGGGGGGTGGTGTGTGTGTGTGTGTGTGTGTGTGTGGGGGGGGGGGTGGTGTGTGTGTGTGTGTGTGTGGGGGGGGGGGGGTGGTGTGTGTGTGTGTGTGGGGGGGGGGTGGTGTGTGGTGTGTGGGGGGGGGGGGTGGTGTGTGTGTGTGTGGGGGGGGTTGTGTGTGTGGGCTAAATTGTAAGAAAAAAATTAAAGTGTTTATGTATATATTTAGCTAAAAATATATAAATTAAGGAATAATACAAAATTTCCATTCAGTCGCTGTGGATGAATGTAACCAAAACATTTAATAAAAAAATCACTAAAAATGATTACTAAATAAAAGATTGCTACAGCGCTCACTCACCTTTTTAGTTGGCTTAGGTCAGTGATGAACCTTGGCAACACAGGTGTTTTGTAACATTTCCCATGATGCTCACCTACACTGCAGAGTACATGAGCATTTTGGGAAATGTAGGGCAAAAACATCTTGGGGGGGGGGGGGTTAAGGGTTACCATCACTGGCCTAGGTAAAACATTTCCAATACATTTTAGTTGTCTGTGTGCGCCATTTTTAAAATAAAGCAAAATCTCTTTACAATAAATTGCAAATGGCACATTGGCGTTCGCCCTGGACCAGAAATGACACCAAATTGGCTTGCACACATTCCAGCAAGAGGTCACAATCAACTGGCTAATCATGGTGAGGGCCACTTTCAGCTGTGAAGAAATGGCATTCATATGCAAAGTAAGTGTGTGTGTGGGGGGGGGGGGGTCTGTGCTTGTAATCAGAGCATTGATTACCAGTGCAGACCCTTGGGGGATGCCACTAGAGCCACCAGGGATGCCCACCCATGCCACCATTGATGCCAATCAGTGCTCAGGGAACCTGTTAGTGCCCTCCTCATCAGTGCTGCCCATCATTACCATCTTTCAGTGCTGCCCACCAGTGCCAATCATTGCCCATCAGTGCCACCTATCAATGCCCATCAATGCTGCATATCAGTGCCACCTATCTATCTATCAGTGCTGCATATTAGTGTCTCATCAGTGCCTGCCAGCGCAGCCTCATCAATGCTTGTCAGTGCAACAAAAAACATATTGATTTACCAAATTTTATTACATAAACAAAAACACATTATTTTAGGGGTCAAACATTTAGGTCTTCTTTTTGCCAATAGAAAAAAAACCTTGCAGTGATCAAATACCACCAAAAGAAAGCACTATTTTTTATGAAAATACTGTCATACATTTGTGTTAGGTACAGGGTTGCATGACCGCACAATTGTCATTCAAAATGCAACAGTATAAAAAGCTGAAAATTGGCCTGGGCAGGAAGGGGTGTAACTGCCCTGTAAGGAAGTGGTTAACTATTGAAACATGGGAATAAATATTCCAGGGGTAATCATGCTCAGCTCAATGGTTTAGTGGTTAGTGTTCCTGGCTATAAACACTGAGAGCATGAGTTCAAATCCCAAGTGTGCCATCACCTTCTTAAATTTTAGACAGCTATAAATAAATACTGAAACTTGGCAAATGCATAATTGCACCCTGCACATATGAATGTTTGTTTCTTGAATATACAAGGCCATTGACATGCAATTTTAGGTGATGTAGCCAATGTATTACTATGTGGCCAAAAAAAAAATTATGACACACAGGGTGTTATCATGGTTGGGCCTTGAACTCATGACCTAGCAATCTTTAGCTGTGAGCTTAGCCCACTACACCAAAGTGCTGAATACAATCAGATATGCCTGAAAGTTTCAGATGAATAAAGAATGAAGACTGCTAATTAGACAGCTGTGTAGTCTGCTATTAGAAAATCTAAAGGTTAAAACACATAAGATACATAACTATACCTTAAAATTAAAATAAACCATAATAAATGACATTGCTGTGTAATAGTGATTCAGAATAGACAAATTTCCTTTTATGAAAAACACAAAGGGAATTTGGCTAACTCCAAACTCAAATTCAGCCTAAGTTAACTCCAAACCCGAATTCAATCTAAGTTAACTCCAACTCCGAATTCATTAAAGCATCTAGTTGATGGTTTAACTCCAGCCACTTGTGTCAGATTTGTCGGCCACAATGTCACAGTCCCGATAAAAATCGCTGCCATTACTAATAAAAAATAAATAAAAAGTCCATAAATCTATCCCTTAGTTTGTAAATGCTATAACTTTTGCGCAAACCAATTATTATACGCTTTTTGGGATTTTTTTTTACCAAAAATATGTAGCAGAATACAAATTGGCCTAAACTGATAAAAAAAATTTGATTTTTTAAATGTTTTTATTGGGAATGTTTTATAGCAGAAAGTAGAAAATTTTGGTGATTTTTTCAAAATTTTCGCTCTATTTTTGTTTATAGTGCAAAAACGAAAAACTGCAGAGGTGATCAAATACCACCAAAAGATAGCTCTATTTGTGGGAAAAAAAAGACATCAATTGTATTTGGGCACGGCGTCGCATGGCCGCGCAATTGTCAGATAGAGCAATGCAGTGCCGAATCGCAACATAAAAAAAAAATGGCCTGGTCATTAAGGAGGTAAAACCTTCCAGGGCTGAAGACGTTAAAGGGCATTCCCTGTTTGCAATGCTTGGTGGATGGAGACCAAAAAAAGTTGTCCTTGTATATGTATATATGTGTGTGTGTGTGTATATATATATATATATATAATATATATATATATATATATATATATATATATATATATACCATATTTATCGGTGTATAACACACACTTTTTCCTCCTACAAATGGAGAAAAAAGCAGCAGTGCGTGTTGTACGCCGATATTAAAAAAAAAATGGCCAGGAAGCATTGCCGAGTGCAGAAGGGGCGGGCCGGGCCGAGGAGAAGGAAGGACGAGCTGTCATAAGAGCAGAAGGGGGCAGGCCGGGCCGAGGAGAAGGAAGAACGAGCGAGCGCAGTCATCGGAAGTCCCGCCTATGACAGACGTCATACGTCTCTGCAGAGGAGGCGGGACTTCCGATGACTGCGCTCGCTAGTTCTTCCTTCTCCTCGGCCCGGCCCGTCCCATTCTGCTCTTATGACAGCTCGTCCTTCCTTCTCCTCGGCCCGGACCGCCCCTTCTGCTCTCGGCGCTGCTTTCCGCCCTTTTTTAAAACAAATTTGGTCAGTTCCAATGGCGCTTGCGAGGCTGCATATTTGGACATTGCGCTTGCGAGGCTGCATATATGGACACTGCTGGTGGGCTGCATATATGGACACTGCTGGTGGGCTGCATATATGGACACTGCTGGTGGGCTGCATGTATGGACACTGCTGGTGGGCTGCATTTATGGACACTGCTGGTGGGCTGCATGTATGGACACTGCTGGTGGGCTGCATGTATGGACACTGCTGGTGGGCTGCATGTATGGACACTGCTGGTGGGCTGCATTTATGGACACTGCTGGTGGGCTGCATGTATGGACACTGCTGGTGGGCTGCATGTATGGACACTGCTGGTGGGCTGCATGTATGGACACTGCTGGTGGGCTGCATGTATGGACACTGCTGGTGGGCTGCATGTATGGACACTGCTGGTGGGCTGCATTTATGGACACTGCTGATGAGGCTGCATTCATGGGCACTGGTGAGATATCATTTGATTTAAAAAAAAAATGCTCTGAGTTCAAAGCTGTTTATTTTAAATTTAAGCTTTTTTCCTGAAATTTCTCTTCAAATATTGGGGTGCGTGTTATACGCCGGCGCTTGTTATACGCCGATAAATATGGTATATATATATACACATCTCTCTCTCTCTCTCTCTCTATATATATATATATATATAATTTTTTTTTTTTTTCTGAAAGGCTGACAACAATGTCATTTTCTGGTTTATAACCTTTAAACCACATGTAACGACAAGAAGAAAAATCCTTTATCTGAAAGTGAAACTAAGTGAAGACATTCATGTGACTGTTTATTCAGGGTGTTGGCACATCAGAGTAAAGGGAGATAATTCCACAAAGACTCGGGATGGCGGAGAGGACTATTCTGGGAATATTCATTCTTCTCTCTCTATGCCAGACATGTAAGTTTTATCCTTTTATTATTGGTGAGCCGTTCATTTACCTGTATACATGATATAATAGAAAAGATCTGAGATGTGATGTTTAGGCCCATAGAAGTCATACAAGACTGATAGAACTGTGGAATTTTCTCTCTCCTAGTCCTGTAATCTGAATACAGAGAAGAATTTTATTACTGACATAAACATAATGTGGGGATAAATGACTGGGCACCGTACCAGGGGGATACCATATAGTTCTGGCTGTCGTTATCACACACAGATTTTCCATCCTCCCTAAAAAGCTCCGTACTCCTCCTACCGCCCTAAAACCCAACTCCAGGAATTATACACGATCTCTCCTTGCTGTGGGGCCCCATCGTACTGCAAGGGTGATCACTCACTCAGACTAAAGGCCTCATGCACACTGGACATCATCAAAACGTCAATAGAAAGCTGTAGCCGTAGAAGGTGTTTTTCCGTTTTTCTTTTTTTTAAGTTGTAGCTTTTTATTTATTTTTTTTTATTTTTAACAAAACTATATTCCCACAAAAGCTTATGGCTCAAAAACTTTGATAAATGTCGAATAGCCGCGTTTTTCAGCGATTTTTGGCTTTTATCAGAGTTAGAGCGTTTTTACAGATGAGAAACATCTCTTAACCACTTCCATACAGAGCAGTTAGACCCCCTTCCTGCCCAGACCAATTTTCAGCTTTCAGCGCTCTCACAATTTGAATGACAATTGCTCAGTCATGCTACACTGTAACCAAACAAAATTTTTATCATTTTTTTCACACAAATAGAGCTTTTTTTTTGGTGGTATATGATCATAACTGTTTTTTTTTTTTTTTTTTGTCCTGATATAAGCAAAAAAAGAGCAAACATTTTGAAAAAAAAAAACAACTTTTTTTTAGTTTCTATTATAAAATTTTGCAAAAAATAAAATTTTCTTCATACATTTGGGCCAAAATTTATACTGCTCCATATCTCTGGTAAAATTAACCCAAATTAGTGTATATTATTTTGTCTGTGTGAAAGTTATTGAGTCTAGAAGCTATGGTACCAATTACTGAAAATTGATCACATCAGATGTACTGACGGCCTATCTCCTTTCTTGGGGCCCTGAAATGTCAGGACAGTACAAATACCCCCCAAATTACCCCTTTTTGGAAAGTAGACAGTCCAGGGTATTTAATAAGAGGCATGGTGAGTTTTTTGAAGTTGTAATTTTTTCCCGCAATTCTGGGAAAAATGAACAAAAAATGTTTTTTTTTTTCATTTTTTTTCCCACAAAGTTGTCAATTTATAAACTATTTCTAATACATAGCATGTACATAGCAAAAATGACACCCCAAAATACATTCTACTACTCCTCCTGAATATGGCGATACCACATGTGTAAGACTTTTCCACAGCCTGACCACATAGAGGGGCCCAACATCCAAGGAGCACCGTCATGCGTTCTAGGGACATAAATCACACAAAATTCTAATGGCCAGGTGACAAGTACTCGGGTACTTTGATAGGCAGGCAGCAGGTTCTCTTATGAGCAGGTGGCAGGTACTCGGGGTACTCTGATAGGCAGGTGACAGGCACTCAGGTACTCTGATGACAGGTACTCGGGTACTCTGATGGGCTGGTGACAGGTACTCGGGTACTCTAATGGGCAGGCGACAGGTACTCGGGTACGCTGATGGGCAGGTGAGAGGTACTCGGGTACACTGATGGGCAGGTGACATGTAATCTGATGGGCTCACAGATAGGTACTAGGATCAGTGTGGTGACAGGTCCTCTTTATTTGGTGGGCAATCAGGGCACAGTAGTATGCACAGTAAATGGTAACTCACTGTTTCCAGATCTCCTCCTCACACTGGATCGGTATGTGAGGAGGAAAACCTGGTAACAGTTAAGTTAACAGTTGAGTTAACCCATCATTGACATTTGTGATCGGCTGTGATTGAACACAGCCAAGCATGTGGTAAAGAGCCAATTTCATTGGCTCTTTACCTTGATCGAGGATGGGCTCTGTCCGAGGGAAGAGCCTCGTCCCCGATCAGCGTGCTGCGCACCCCTGGGGGCGCGCATTGCGGCGAGCACAAGCGGCGAGCACTGAAGCCTCTCATGTGATCGGCTGTGATTGGACACAGCCGATCACGTGGTGAAAAGCCAATTTCATTGCCTCTTTACCTTGATCGGGGATGGGCTCTGTCCGAGGGATGAGCTTTATCCCCGATCGACACTCTGAGCACCCCAAGGGGGCACGCAGTAGCGGCGAGAACGGGCGGACATCATATGACAGCTGCCCGAATCCATAAAATGTTCCTGCCAGCGTCATTTTACTATGGCCACGTAAGGAACTGGCTAAAACCCACTAGTTTTGTTTTTTTTTTTCCAGCCAGAAAATGCCCCTGCCAAAAACTGCTGATAACAGACTATGTGTGGATGGACACATAGGATAACATGCTGGGTAATTTACTGGCTGTAGAAGAAAACGTCTGATTCCAAAAACAGCTGCTGTAAAAACGTCCCGTGTGCATGAGGCCTAAAGAGGCAGGAATAAGGAACAATGATTATCTTTCTACAATCTCCAGCACAGTCCCTCCAGTGGGGTGACCAATCATACAAAGCCACCTAGATATGGCCACTTCCCAACATCTTCAACCATAAAAAAAAAACACAGTAGACTGACAAGAAATTAGCAAAGACAACTGCCAGAATCACTGCCACACCCTCAACGGTCCAAACAATTGTTACTAATTTATTTTTTTTTTTTGGTTGTTCAATAAAGTTTTGATTTGGTATTTCCATGCAACAAATGGTTACATACAAAAGGACATGGATATGTCTATCTAAGACTACAATGTCCAACAGGGATACAAGGCTGCTGTGCAAATTCATTGCAGAATGAACAACATTGTCACCATTAGATATAGATCGCGGGGGGATGATAATGTATGAATTAACACCTGCTAATGATTCTCTGATAGGAACTTCTGTCAGATACAAGGCTTTATTTCAGTGGGAATGTGGGGGAATGCAGTTCTGGTACCTCCAGCACTGAATGTATGTAATAGCAAGGGGGGGTGGGTTTTGCTGGAGGGTCTATTGATGCTGGCTGCTGGGGGATCTATTGTCACTGGTGGTGATCTATTTGTGTGTGAGGGCCCATTGTTGCTGGTGGGGGATATATTATTGCTGGGGGGGAAGTCTTATGTTGCTGGTGGGGATCTACTGTTGAGGAAGAGGTCTATTGTTGATGGCTGTTGGAGCGTCTATAGATGCTGGTTGCTGTGAGATCTGTTGTTGCTGCTGGGGGCATCTAATGTTGCTGGGGTGGATCTTTTGTTGCGGGGGGGGGGTAGTATTTTGTTGTGAGTAGTCCTATGCTGCTGTGGGGGGGGGTCTATTGTTGTGTGGGGAAATATTGTTTCAGGGGTGGCATTTATCGTTGCAGGGTTGGGGTCAATTGTTGCTGCGGAGTATCTATTAATGCTGCGGGAATACTATTGTTGCTGGAGTGAGGTCCATTGTTGCTGGGGAAGTCTATTGTTGTGTGAGGGATTTATTGTTGCAGGTGTGGAGTCTATTGTTGCTGGCTCCAGGGGATCTAGTCTACTGCTTTTCTTGTTATTAAACAAGAAAAAATTCCATACAAATTATTTAGCATCACAAAATTATAATTGGGGCAGTACTGGGAGATGAATATTGGGTGGAACCAGGGGAGGGAGACAAGGGGGGGGGGGGTTTGAAGGGGGGAGTTCCTGCACTCTTCCTGAATTCTTAGATTGTAAGCTCTAACGAGCAGGGCCCTCTGATTCCTTTTGTACCAAATTGCATTGTAACTGTACTGTCTGCCTTCATTTTGTTAAGTGCTGTGCATACCGTTGGTGCTATATAAATCCTGTATAATAATAATAATAATAATAATGGTGAGATTAAATAATTTAATTCACAGCCAGTAAGGTGACCAGATTTTTAAAATTAAATCCAGGGAATTTTTTTTTTTTAATTGGCAAATGGTAAACTATTTTATAAGCATATTTTCCTCAAATTATATACGCAGTGTATGTGGTTATGGAGTGATATGTACGTAATTTCTCACATTTTGTCCATGAAATAAAAAAAAAAAATACAAATTTTTTGGGATACGACTACTAAATGTTAAGAAGATAAGATAGAGAAAAAACAGAGTTCAGAGTTCTGAAGTGCACTACTTACAGAGTGCAGAGTTCCGGAACACACTACATAAAGAATACAGGGTTTAGGAGCGCGTTACATAAAGAATGCACGGCTCAGGAGCAAGCTACATAAATAATAAATGGCTCTGCAGTGCGTCACCTACAGAATGCAGGTCTCGGCAGTGCGTTACTTACATAATGCAGGTCTCAGCCGTGCATTGCCTACAGAATTCAGGTCTCGGCAGTGCGCTACTTACAGAATGCAGGTCTTAGCTGTGCGTTGCCTACAGAATGCAAGTCTCAGCAGTATGTTACCTATAGAATGCAGGGCTCAGCAGTAGGGATAATCGAACGGTTCGGGTCGACCATCGGTTCGTCCCGAACATTGGCTGTTCGAAATTCTAAGAAAAATTATCTTTTTTTCTGGTTCTGGACATGCTACAGAGCTGAAACTTCACAGGTACACTTTTTAGACCCCCCCCCCCCCCCCAGACACTAAATCCAGAGAAATCTCTTTTTTTTTTTTCAATAATTTTTTCAACAATTGTCTCTCTATCAAAAACGACAATTTTTAAGAACTTTTTTTGTGTGATTAATAGTCCCTGGGGCATGACCCAGAACCCTAGGCACTTTTTAGGGGCATTTATTGGGTTTTAGGGCTTCAAAATTATGTTTTTTGATTCCAGAAGTTCGGGTCCCATTGATTTCAATGGGGTTCTGGAATCCGAACCGAACTTTCGGGAAATTTGGGTGTTCTGGTCGAACCAAACTTTTCAAAAGTTCGATCATCCCTACTCAGCAGTATGTTACCTATAGAATGCAGGTCTCAGGGGTGCATACTGTACATGTAATGGTCAGCGATGAACAGCAGTAATACATGATCTCTCCTTGCTTGCAGAGTCCACACAGGGAAAACTATAGAGAGCACAGCCAGGATGTAGTATTAAACTGAAAAGAGAGGCCTGGAGTAAAGGAGAGAAGAGACATGGATGAAGGGCTGGCATGACAGGGGTTAAAGGGGTTTGGGACAAGGAGGGGTTTTCAGCCCAGTATGATAGAAAATATAAGTGGTGGGACTTTTAATTGGTGTTTTGGCCAGGAAGGGGTGGAACTACAGGGAGAGGTTAAGCTAGGGACCTCAGGAAGACTTCTGTTGGAGGAAAGCTGCATTGGAGAATATTTCCCACCCTCCCTCCCATTTTCTTGTATTTTCTTGTTTTTTCTGACTTTTGGTATTGCGGTCCTTGTTTTTGTTTTTTGTTTAAACAGAGGTTTTCTTCTTTTGGGGTTGTTCTGTTATGGCAGCAAGCGGGGGTACAAGGTCCTGGTAGGTTAGTATGGTGCAAACTTATACTTGGTAGGGACCCATCTGAGGTATGGCTCCCAGTAATTGGTATGTTGGTATCTGCGACTGGTTGTCTCCGAGTCGGTGCTGTGGCGGCTGGAGGCCTAATTAAGTCAGACGCAGGTACCTGGGTTTAACGTGTTATTTACCTGTTATGTATACAGTTTGTTAATAAATGGCTGCTACGGCCATTTAACTCCAACCTGTGGTCATGTGGTTATTTATAATGGAGGAGGAGAGTGATGGTCAGAGCAGAATGGAGACAAATCATCTTTAATCCCCTAGTCATGAGTGCAGATCAAACTTCTAAGCTGCAGGATCAGGAACAGTTTACCTCAATCCATCTCTTTACACTGGGGAATTCCATTGGAATTTGAGCCTCCCTCCATATCTCATGTATAGAAGCTGCCATCAGACTGCACAGCACTCGCCCCCCTCCCTCCTCAGCTGTGATAGAGCCGTGCAGGTTCTGTACCTCACAGAATATCACTCCCCTGCTCTCAGAGACTGTCCAGCCGGATCTAGAAGAAGAGTATCGGCTTCTGCGGCTGAATCCCTGCACATCAAGTACCAGCTCAGTCACATCGCTTGCCAAGTTTGCATCGAGCCAGGTTGGATTGATGCAGATTTGTAAATCCTTGTGTGTGGGTGTATTTATGGGGGGTGCTGGAGAGAAATTTGGAGGTGCTTCAGCCGGGGACAAATCTGGGGACACACTTGGTCCGGGGACAGTGTCCTCGATCCGGGGACAGTCCCCGGAAACAGGGGACATCTGGTCACCCTATCCTAAAACGATTGTTGTGTTTTCTGGCTATTCCAAAGTACCTGAGTACTCAGTTTTAAATTCCATGCTTATTACTGCTGAGATTGCATAGCAGTGTGTCCTTGTGTTTTCTGGAATTGCAGCAGATGGTTGATAGAGAAGGGGGATAGCGAGTCAGATTGCATGCAGATTAGTGTCAGCACACCTCCCAACTTTAAGGCCTCATGCACACTGGAAGTTATCAAAATGTCTGTAGAAAGCTGTAGCTGTAGAAGGAGTTTTTCTGCTTTTTTGCAGTAGCGTTTTTCAGCATTCTTTAGCTTTTTTTTCAGCTGTAGCATTTTTTAGCCTTTTTTTTTTTAGCAAAACTATACTCCCATAAAAGCTTATGGCTCAAAAACGTTGATAAACGCAGAATAGCTGCGTTTTTCGGCGTTATATGGCGTTTTTCAGCATTTTTTAGCTTTTATTAGAGTTAGAGCATTTTTACAGCTGAAAAAAACGCATCTTAAAACCCACTAGTTCTGGGATTTTTTTCCAGCCATAAAATGCCCCTGCCAAAAACTGCTAATAACAGCCTATGTGTGCATGGAGACATAAGAGAACATGCTGGGAACTTAACTGGCTGCAAAAACATCTGACCCCAAAAACAGCAACTGTAAAAGCGTCCAGTGTGCATGAGGCCAAAAACCTGAGAATGAAGGACACTTCAGAGAGACAATGGCCGCAGCAAAAACTGGGTGTTCTTAAATTACTCTGAACATCCGTCATGGCTTAACCACTTCAGCTCCGCCCGCCGCAGTTTTATGCGGCAGGCAGCCGCTCCTGGGAAAAGTGACGTAGCACTACGTCGCTCGCTCAGGAGACTCTAGGGGCGAGCGCACGCCACCGCCGGCGCGCTCCCGCCCCACTCGTCAGCCGGGGAGCCAGTGTGTGTGACCGGTGGTTCCGATGGCCGCCAGCCACTCGTGATCTCCCGCAGCTGAGAGAGAAGGACAGACGGCTGATGTTAACACAGCCGTCTGTCATTCTCCCTGAAGTGATCGCAGAGGCTATGTGATTCTGCTATATAGGATCGTATGTCTCTGTGATTACTTCACAAGCCACACCCCCTGACAGTTAGAATCACGCCCCTAGGGACACATTAAACCCCTTCATCACCCATACTGTTAACCCCTTCCCTGCCAGTGTCATTTTTACAGTAACAGTGCATATTTTTAGCACTGATCACTGTAGTAATGTCACTGGTCCCCCAAAAGTATCAAAAATATCAGTTAGGGGTCCGATTTGTCTGCCGCAATGTCACAGTCCCACAAAAAAAAAAAAAATTTCAGATCGCTGCCATTACTAGTTAAAAAAAAACAATAAAAATAACATAAATCTTTCCCGTAGTTAGTAAACACAATAACATAATAACTTAAAACCAATCAAAATACGCTTATTGCGATTTTTTACCAAAAATATGTAGCAGAAAATAAATTGGCCTAAAATGGTAAAAAATTTTGATTTTTAAATGTTTTTTTGAGAATTTCATATAAAAAAAAAGTGAAAATATTGTTATTTTTTCAAAATTGTCACTCTTTTTTTGTTTATAGTGCAAAAAATAAAAATTGCACAGGTGATCAAATACCACCAAAAGAAAGCTCTATTTGTGGGAAAAAAAGGATGTCAATTTCATTTGAGTACATGATCACACGACGACGCAATTGTCCGCTAAAGTAACGCAGTGCCGAATCGCAAAATGGGGCCTGGTCACTGAGCAGCCAAATCCTCCGGGTACTAAAGTGGTTAATAGTCTGATTAGAAATGACAAGTTCCACAACCTAGAAAGTATCCCAAACTAATGTAGCACGACCCCCTTTGGGGGCTGCTGAGTATGTTCACTGGACCCTAAGGTAGCTCCGACCCGCTAGGCACTATTGGATCTGACATATTCATTTAAAGACACCAATGACACTTAGGTATCAGTTTACTGAATTCAAATAGGAGATAAACAGATATACTTCAAGACAACTGAAATAAGAACCAAGCGATATAATAAGGTTTTGAGTCTCCAAGTCCCAAATACAAATATGAGACTCGAGGCCCAAAATCTAGCAACAACAATATGACAGAATATGAATAGATATGGAAATATCGAATTAACCACTTTACCGCTATGTACCGGAGTACTACTGCGGCAAAGTGGCACGATCCCGTCTGACGACGTAGACCTACGTCGCCAGACTCCTCCCCCTGTAGGCGGCGCTGGCGCGCCGCCGGAGGCGCGCTCCCGCTGTTTTCATTCACAGCGGGAGTCGGGCCAGGGGAGGAGCGGCGGCGATCGCCGCTGCTCTGCCCCGATCGTCGGAGAATCCAGTTTGTAGATCCGCCCGCCTGTGTAAACAGAGCGGGCGGATCTCCTCAGTGACAGGGAGTGACAGATCGGAGTGTTCAGCATAGCTGGACATCCGATCTGTCCCTGTCTCACACAGTCACCTCCCCCCCCACACGTTAGTAAGCACCAGGCATACATTAACCCCTCCCTCTCCAATAAAATTAACCCCTTCCCTGCCAGTGTCATTTTTACAGTAACAGTGCATATTTATAGCACTGATTACTGCAGTAATGTCACTGGTACCCCCAAAAGTGTCAAAAATGTCAGTCAAGGGTCCGATCTGTCCGCCGCAATGTCGCAGTCCCGCAAAAAAATCGCAAATCGCCGCCATTACTCGTTAAAAAAAAACACCAAAAATGACATAAATCTTTCCCTTTGTTAGTAAACGCAATAACTTTTGCGCAAACCAATCAAAATACGCTTATTGCGATTTTTTTTACCAAACATGGGTAGCAGAAAACAAATTGGCCAAAAATTTAAAAAAAAATTGGTTTTTACATCTTTTTTGGGGGGAATTTCATATAAAAAATGTTAAAAATAGTTATTTTTTCAAAATAAACGCTCTTTTTTTGTTTATAACGCAAAAAGTAAAAATCGCACAGGTGATCAAATACCACCAAAAGAAAGCTCTGCTTGTGGGAAAAAAAGGACGTAAATTTTGTTTGGGTATGGCGTCACATGACCGCGCAATTGTCAGTTAAAGTCGCACAGCGCCAAATCGCAAAAAGTGGCCCAGACTTAAGACAGCAAAATGCTCTAGTGGTAAAGTGGTTAAATGTACATTTGAATATATCATGTAACTTACTCAAACGACTTGTGAGAGTGACTGTTTGTAGAATAGATGAGTAAAATTAACTAACATTAGCTGAATATGCATATATTTATGTGTATTTGATTGAAATGCCTCTTAACCTCTAATCTAGCAACTAGAAGAGTGCACTCTAACACCTGTAGGGGCCCCCCTTTAGCAGTGAATCACTAGAGTCTCTTTCCTAGCAAAGCTTTGCAATTCTTTGCCGGCAGCTGGAGCTCTGGTCATTTAAAAAAATGACATTTGTAATCCACAGGGAAAGGGGTATTAGTAAATCCAGGTTCTGCTTGAAATATGATCAGTGTGTAGCACTTTAAATATAATTGCGGTTTTCCGGTTCACCATGCACTGCAGAGTTCCAGGAGTGTCCAATGGCAACCGTCTCAGCTATTCAGGACCTTTTCCTTTTCTGTGCTGTGTCACAGACTCTCCCTCGATCTGCGCACTCAGAGCAGTTAGAACTCGCTCACCCAACTCTCCGTCAATTCTGTTCAGCAGGCCTCTGCACAGGGCTAGTCACCTCTCCGCAACCTCTGGTGCCTCTCTGATGCACTCTCTCCGCTCAGGCCTCAGTCTCTGATCACTCCGCTCTCAGCAGCGGCTCTGCTCCCCTCTCTGAACATCCGCTCTCCACAAGGTCCCCGAAGCAAGAGAGCGTACATCCGATTCTGCCCCCTATTTACCTTCTCCCCCACAATCCTCCGCAGATCCCTTGGCTCCCTGGGAGTGTAGTCCAGTAAAGTCCATCCTGCACAGTCTTTATCCTTCCTCGAACTATATCCCATAATCCAACTCACCGCTGTTGCAGAAGAACACACACTGATCACCAGTCTTAAAGGAACAATACTTCAGCCTAAATGATACCGTATACCATTTCTTCACCTGGCTACATCAACTTCACATCCTGTACACCCGCCCTCTGTACACACTGACCCCCCCATCCCTGCACATACTGACCCCCACTTACATTTCTCATCTCTAACACCCCATGCATACCTAAGCATTTTTTGTGTGTGCGTTTGCTGTGTGTCAGGATAGGGCAGGCTATTCAATTGAATGGGCTGCCCAACATGCGACAAAAGTGGCAAATAGCTCCTGCGCCTTTTTTGCGCGGTGAGCCTCATGCATTTTGTCGCACAAAAAAAACACGACTGCTAGCCGCCATCCTCAGTGCCAGGCTGTCCAAAGATCCAAAAAACTGGAGCACCTTCGGGCACCCCAGGGAGAGTAGCAATGCCGCGCGCGGGGTTCTGCTAAATAAAACCCGGGCCACATTTACCTGTAAAATAAGCTTTGATTGCCATGCGACAAGTAAAGCTGGCTACACATTATACAATCTTCTTGTACAATTTTCCTTAAGATTCACCAAAACCATATAATATGAGGTCAGGCATTACATATGGAAAGAAGCCATCCTAACCAATCATGTCAGGCACCAACACCCCAGGAATGGATATATAGTGTACAAAGGGGAAGCGGGGCTTTCCTGGTGCTAGACTACCCCACTTAGTATAATAACAATTTCATAAATTGGTAAAATATTTACTTTAATAATATCAAAATGATTAAAATTCAATACAAAACATGATTGATTCATATATCATAATACAACAGTACAATGCAATGGATAAAAAGAAAATAACCCTTCCTCAAAACCCAAGCTTATCCTCTCCCATAGATACACTGTATTGGCAGTGTGCCCATGTATATGTCGGAGGGCAGAGCTGTACCAACACATTTTGCTTGTGTAGCTTCTTCAGGGGTAATGGGTGAAGAGGGCTCACAATAACAGATGAAAATAATTATGATTTCAAAAGGGGTAGCAGGTATTTGCCTAATCCCAAATTTTTGATCTACCAGGACATCAGTGGATACCAATTGTACATAAACAAAGACAAGCAGGACAGGGTGTGGTGACATCCAAACCAGTAGGAGAGAGGGAAACAGTCCACCCAATCCAGGTGTCCAACCCAGTCGAGGAAGGATAGGCTTTAACCACTTAAGCCCCGGAGGATTTGGCTGCTAAAGGACCAGGGGTTTTTTTGCGATTTTTTACTGCGTGACTTTAACGGACAATTGCGCGGTCGTGCGACGCTGTACCTAAACAAATTTGACGTCCTTTTTTTCCCACAAACAGAGCTTTCTTTTGGTGGTATTTGATCACCTGTGCGATTTTTTGATCACGCGCTATAAACAAAAAAAGAGCGTAAATTTTGCAAAAATAACAATATTTTTCACATTTTTTTATATGAAATTCCCCAAAAAAAAAAGTAAAAATCAAAATTTTTTAACATTTTTCGGCCAATTTCTTTTATGCTACCTATGTTTGGTAAAAAAAAATCGCAAAAAGCGTATTTTGATTGGTTTGCGCAAAAGTTATCGCGTTTACTAACAAAGGGAAAGATTTTTGTCATTTTTGGTGGTTTTTTTTTAACGCGTAATGGCGGCGATCTGCGATTTTTTTTTCGGTACTGCGACATTGCGGCGGACAGATCGGACCCTTGACTGACATTTTTGACACTTTTGGGGGTACCAGTGACATTACTGCAGTAATCAGTGCTATACATATGCACTGTTACTGCAAAAATGACACTGGCAGGGAAGGGGTTAACTTTATTGGACAGGGAGGGGTTAAGTGTGTCCTAGGGGCGTGATTCTAACTGTGTAGGGACATTCCTATTGGTGTAAAAGCAAAGATCAACCGTTCTACATAGTAGAACGGACAGATCTTCACTTTTACACAGGGAGAACTGACAGGCAGCTTGTTTACACAAGCTGCTCTGTCTTTCTCCCTTCACAGGAGCGATCGCAGTGTGACTGGCGGACATCGAGTCCGCCGGTCACACGCACTGACTTGTCTGTGAACGAGCCGCGGCGGGCGCGCGCCTCGGCGGGCGCGCGCCCGCCCACGATAGGCTCGCAAGTCAGTGACAGGCGAGTGACGTACCGATACGTCACTCTGCCTGGCCGAGGGCTGACCGCCGCAGTATATAGTCGTGCGGCGGTCGGCAACCGGTTAAGTAAGCATAGAGATAGTTCCTACAAAACAGAATGGAACACAGCAAAAATGTGGGGACACCTAGTTCTTTTAAGATCCTAGTAAGAAAATGCTCCATGTTTAATCACAGCCAGCATGTACCTTTACATATCTGGATAAGTCCCCTGCTTGCATCGCCAACCACTGAATTCTCAATAGGGTATTTAGATATGTAAAGGTACATGCTGGCTGTGATTGAGCATTTTCTTACTTGGCCAATACAGTGTATCTATGGGAGAGGTTAAGCTTGGGTTCTGAGGAAAGTGGCGTTTTGAAATAAGGTATAGTCGGCATTTTTTGTAATAAAACACATACACAGGGGCACACAGCATTAGGAAACACAAAGGATTATATGGAAATCTAAAAGTTATTTGAGCCTCAGGAGGGGAGGGGGCGGACACTGTCTCTAGCTAACAGGGGGGAGAGAGGAGGACAGAGGAGAGCTGTGGATGATGGAGACATGTAAACTGACCATGGTGTCAGGGCTCAGCAGCCATGATAAACGTGGTCAGTTTAAGGGGCAGGGCAGAACCAGGCAGGATCAGACAGATTTTTTAGGTTATACAGGGGGCCAAATGACACAGCACAAGTACTGTGCTGCTATTCGTGTTTTAAAGGAGCAGGATCCATATCTTTTTTTTTTTTTTTCTAAGGTAACAAACGCTTTAACTGTATATGAGAACCACAAACTGAACATATGATTTCATTCATTTTTAATATTTAAAGAAAACTGACCCATCCATCCATATCCATCCATGTCTCCATGATTTGATTTATTGAACCTATTTGCTCAGGCATGCAGAAGGGAGTGGGTATCTGATAAAACCCCTCCTCCAGATTAAAGAAGAAAATGCCCATGAAGACTCCAAGGATGTATGACATTATTTTGTCATGGATGACTCTCATTCTTGCTTCCGGAATTTGGTAGAGCCTAAATTTAAGTGTCAGGGCGGTGGAATTTGTCTCCCCTGGATCAGGCGGTGGAATTTGTTTCGTTTGATTCCTCCCCATTTCTAAAGATATCACAAGGATTCACATACAGCAGGGAACTTGGACACACTACAAAAATCTCCCTTCTGTGATATACCTGTCTCCTAATGTCTCTTAGACTTAAACCTTCAGTACAATTCACAAAACAATGTACATTAACCGCTTCCCCACTGCGGCACAGTGGCTCGTTATCGTCTGGCGACGTAGGTCTACATCACCAGACATTCCCCTCTCTCGGCGGCTCGCGCGTGCCGCCGGAGGCTCGCTCCCGCTGTTTTCAGTCACCAGGGGAGGAGCGCCGGCAATCGTCGCTGCTCTTCCCCGATCGTCGGGGAATCTAGTTTGGAGATCCGCCAACCGGTGTAAACAGAGCGGGCGGATCTCCTAAGTGACAGGGAGTGACAGATTGCAGGGTTCAGCATAGAACCCTCAATCTGTGCTTGTGTCACTCAGCCACCCCCCCCCCACACGTTAGTAAGCATACATTAACCCCTCCCTCTCCAATAAAATTAACCCCTTCCTTGCCAGTGTCATTTTTACAGTAACAGTGCATATATATAGCACTGATTACTGCAGTAATGTCACGGGTACCCCCAAAAGTGTCAAAAATGTCAGTCAGGGGTCCGATCTGTCCGCCGCAATGTCGCAGTCACGCAAAATAAATCGCAGATCGCCGCCATTACGCGTTAAAAAAACCCACCAAAAATGGCAGAAATCTTTCCTTTTGTTAGTAAACGCAATAACTTTTGCGCAAACCAATAAAAAATACACTTATTGTGATTTTTTTTACCAAACATAGGTAGCAGAAAACAAATTGGCCAAAAATTTTAAAAAAATTTGATTTTTACATTTTTTTTTGGGGGGGGGGGGGGGAATTTCATATAAAAATTTTTTAAAAATATTGTTATTTTTTCAAAATAAACGCTCTTTTTTTGTTTATAGCGCAAAAAGTAAAAATCGCACAGGTGATCAAATACCACCAAAAGAAAGCTCTGTTTGTGGGAAAAAAAGGATGTAAATTTCGTTTGGGTATGGCGTCGCACGACCGCGCAATTGTCAGTTAAATTCGCACAGTGCCGAATCGCAAAAAGTGGCCCAGACGTAAGACAGCAAAATCCTCCGGTGGTAAAGTGGTTAATTCTTAGTACTTCAACTTTAGGTAAAGTTGTCCTGAAATAATAACCTCTTACTTAATTTACTGTAATAACCTCCAGGAATACTACTCACCAAATATTCCCGGCTATTTCTATAACAAAACAATAAACCAAATTGACAAATGTCACACTTATAAGACATAAAATAAATTCCAATATTCTCTCACTTAATGAAATATGTCTCTAGGATTTACACATATAAGAGATTTAGGACAAATCACAAAATCATTGTTACCTTGATGTACCTGGGTCCTGAGACCTCTTGTAGTTAAACCCTCCTGAAAAGCCACTGAAGTACTGTATGTAAATTAAATCTTATCACCGAACCTTGACTGATACCCCCCAGGTATAGTGGCTGTCAAGAAGGTTTTCCTACCGTTATAACCAAACAATACACATTTATCTTATACTTCTACGCGATAGAAATGTTGCCCTGCCCCCTGGGGAGGGGCTAAGTACACACATCCTCCTCACTTCTGTTGCCCTGAGTGTTGTCCAACCCACTTGAGACTATCGGTTCTGACATTCTGAATAATTAGACACTACCTGTAGCTGGCCAGCTAAAACCTGTCCTAGGTTGCTAATATGACTTACATGCATATACAGCTAGAACTGCTAATAACCTCAATACAGTGCATATGTTTATATGTGAGAGACAAAAGCAGTTATTTACTGTGACTTTATGTTTAAATGTCATATAACAGTTACATATTATGTTCACAGAAGCAAAAGAGAAAATATGCCTGTAAGATTCATTTATATGCCAGTAAGGTAAGCTCAGACACAGCAGAATTGAAACCAGAAAGCACAGAGTTAAACTTTATTACCCATAAGAAGTTTGTGGCCAATCACAGCCAATCTCACACTCAGCAACAGTCTTGGCCAATTACAGCCAGCCTTACACTCATTTTTTGTCTAAACTCTCATGCACACATTGCCAGCATTCTCATTCCACCACAGAAAGGAGATCTGTACAGACACAGATCCAGAGTCAGTTTTATGGAAGCAAGTGGCCAAAAATAGGTAATTAACAGTTATATATGTTCCTATTGTAAGTAATGTGATTAGAGCTGTATACTGAACTAGTTATATGTTCACTTGTAGTTCCACCGAACTAACACAAACGCGCAAGTGTTATATCAAACTATCAAACTATCGAACGAACTTAAATCGAACACAAACAAACTATCAAACAGCAATAGAGAGAGAAATATATCCACCATTTGTTATACTGTATTCAGCACATGTTGTACATGGACTGTCTGCTGCAAAAGTGTCAACTGTTATCTATGAAGAAAAGTTGAAGTTAATAAAGAGGATATCTTAAGCGTTTGGTGTGCTCTTTAAACCTTCTGCTTTCCATAGAACGGTATTAGAGGAATTTATAGAGTAACAGACAGTCTGGTTAGAATGAAGTCAGAGAGATCCAATTCTTCTAATGCCACAGCGCATAAGGCACTTCATAGTGCTGCGCCTGCCACACTACCAGATTGCGGTAAAGAATCAGATTTACTTATCTTTAACTTGAGTTTAGTAAAATGCAAAGTTTCAACAAAACATTCAATACAAGAAAATCAATGATAAAAGAGATCCTGAATCCTCAACCCAGGACTGAACGAGATTCAGCACTCAGGATCTAAAAGAACAATCCCAACATATACATATTAATATATAATGGAGGATTAATGTATTAGCGATTTGTCAATACAGTACTTTTCAGAGGCAAGACGAGAGTGATCACAAATCAATGCTTTACAGGGATAAAATGTAACCCCAAACTATTATTAACTTATCTCAGTGACTCTACTATACTAAAGCTAGACCATATCAGAGTGGACTATGTATCCTATAGGGGGCCCCCTTTACGTTAGATTTACAAGAGTCTCCTGAATGAGCAAGGCCTTGCTAGTCTTCGCTGGCAAAGGTCTCCTTAACCAATCCAGGGAAAGTATTTGTAATCCACGGTAAAGGTGATTAACCACTTCCATACAGGGCACTTTTCCCCCTTACCGCCCAGGCCAATTTTTTAGCTTTTAGCGATGTTGCATTTTGAATGACAATTGCACGGTCATGCAACACTGTACCTAAACCAAATTTATGTAATTTTCCCCCCACAAATAGAGCTTTCTTTTGGTGGTATTTGATCACCGAAAAAAGACCAAAAAGTTTGAAAAAAAAAAGTTTTTTTGTTTATGATATACAATTTTGTAAATAGATACGTTTTTTTCCTGCACTGATGAGCACTGATGAGGCTGCACTGACAGGCACTGATGAGGATGCACTGATGGGGTGGCACTGATAAGTGGCACTGATGGGCACTGATATGTGGCACTGATAGGTAGCATTGCTATGCAGCATTGGTGGGCACTGATAGGAAGAACTGGTGGGCACTGATAGGCGGCACTGCTGGGTACTGATAGGTGGCATTGATGGGCACTGATAGGTGGCACTGATGGGCACTGATAGGCGGCAATGATGGGCACTAATGGGCTCTGATAGGCGGCACTGGTGGGCACTAATAGGCGGCACTGATCGGCACTGACGGGCGGCACTAATGGGCACTGATAGGCGGCACTGGTGGGCAATAATGGGCACTGGTGGGCGGCACTGATAGATGGCAATGATGGGCACTGGTGGGCAGCACTGATAGGGAGGGCACTGGTGGGCAGCACTGATGGGGAGGGCACTGGTGGGCTCCCTGAGCCCTGATTGCCATCCCTGGTGGCCATATTGGGCATCCCTGGGGTCATGGGTGGGCATCCCTGGGGTCATGGGTGGGCATCCCTGGTGGTTCTAGGGCGGGCAGGAAGTGGTTAATTAATTGTAATCCACCATAGGAATAACCATTAACTGTAATCCAAACAGAAAGGGAGGAGATAGGTTCAGGCACTCCACATCTGGTAGCCAATCTAGAACTGAAAAGGAGGGGTAAGGCCTTCTGATCCGTCACGCACTATTCAGCACTGCAGTGTCCTGTGGCGACTGCTAGAACTAGTATGGCCTTCTGCTAAACTGCTTTGCAGACCCGCTCTGGCTCAGTCTAGTAGTACAGCAAAAACTTTAAATCGGATTGCTCTCACCCAAATGTGATGAAATCTGTGTTCCCCAGTCCACACCACCAGCGTCCTGCTTTCCTCAGGAGTACTCGCAGCCTCTCCAGGCGTCCTTCCACTCGGTCAACCACCGATATCCGTCTGCACACCGCTCTCTCTCTCCGGTGTCTGTCCACTAGGCCTCCGGCCTATCCTTCTCTTCGCTCCGCAGCAGCTCTTCCCCTTCTTCACAGCATGCTGGCCTCGAGGCAAGAGAGCAAATCTTGGTCCCGCCCCCTTTATAAAGACACTTCCAACTGCCCCTGCAAGTCCCAAGGCTCCCTGGGAGAAAAGTTCGGTCACACAGACAATCCATAGTCTTCACTCCTCCCAGAACTACATCTCCCATAATTCAACGATTCACATAGGCGTGAGCATGGGGTGTGCTGGGTGTGCCTAGTCACCCTTGTGCTTCCGCCATTGGCCGCCGCTGCTGAGTATGCTCTCTGCCCCTGGCTCACTGCTAGCTGGACTCGGCTTGGCGGCTCGGCCGCTCAGCTCCCGAATCCGATCCAGCCGGCGCCGCCCACTGTGGTGTGGTGGGGGAGACAGGCGTGCGGTGCGGAGAGGGACGACTGTCTGGGGGAGAAGAAGCTGGCGCGGCGAGGAGGATGACAGGAGTCACGGGACAGTCAGCATCAATTATTCAGCAAAGAAGGCGGGGGAGAGGCCAGAGAGTCTGGTGACAGTCTGTGGTGCTGGTGCTGTAGGAAAACCTTTCCCCCATATAGATCCCCCCTTACAGCAGGCCAGGGTGAGATGAGGTCCCCCATAAAGATCTTCCCCCTTACAGCAGGCCAGGGTGAGGTGAGGTCCCCATATAGATCCCCCTTACAGCAGGCCAGGATGAGGTGAGGTGAGGTCCCCCATATAGATCCCCCTTACAGCAGGCCAGGGTGAGGTGACGTGAGGTCCCCCATATAGATCCCCCTTACAATAGGCCAGGGTGAGGTGAGGTCCCCCATATATATCCCCCATATATATCCTCCCTTACAGCAGGCCAGGGTGAGGTGAGGTCCCCCATATAGATGCCCCTTACAGCAGGCCAGGGTGTCACGGCACTGCCGCGTACTCACCTGCGTCTGGGCGCCTGCGGCGTTCTCGCAACAGAGTCTCGGTGCTTGCCGGTCACAGAGACACCCCCTCCGGGTCTGCGGTGGCTCCTTCTCCTCCCCTCACCTCTGAGGACTGCAGCAGCACACTGTCATGGCAAGATGGCGGCTGCCATGCGGTTACAGTGTTTTACACAGAGGGAGAGAGGAGAGTTCTGGTAAGATCAGGTTCTATGAAGCAAACCAAGATGGCGCTGGGTCTCTGACCTCCCTTTATAGCCCCTGGCAGCCCCACCTACTGGTGGGAGGTGGCGGGTCATGTGATCCTGGCTCCCTATATAAACCAAGCACACCTTCCAGTCAGTGCTTGGTTATTTTCTTTGCTCCTGTGTGTCTGCTAATTGCATTGTCTGTGTTCCTGGTTCCTGATCCTTTCTCCCTCAGGTGGATACTCCTTGATTGCCTGCCAGACCTGACTCCAGAGTTGTCGACCTTACCTCCTCCTCTTCATTAAAGGCCTCCGTGCCACCACAGACCCTACAGGGCCCTGTTCCCACTTCCAGGGACTCCTGAGGGTCGTGATTGTAAGGGAGTGCTGTTCCACTGCAACTGGGTTCCCTCTCAACTGCAAGACCCCAGGTGGGTTGTGACACAGGGTGAGGTCCCCCATATTGTCCCCCCTTACAGCAGGCCAGGGTGAGGTGAGGGGGATCTATATGGGGGACCTCACCTCACCCTGGCCTGCTGTAAGGGGATCTATATGGGGGACCTCACCTCACTTCACCCTGGCCTGCTGTAAAGGGGGGATCTATATGGGGGACCTCACCTCACCCTGGCCTGCTATAAAGGAGGATCTATGAGGGACCTGCCCTGACCTGCTCTAAAGGGGGATCTATGGGGACCCTGCTCTAAAAGGGATCTATGCCATAGATCCCCCTTTAGAGCAGGATCCCCATAGATCATAAGTACATAAGTACAAAAGTGCAGCCCTAGTGAACAATTAGTATAAAGTCAATATGGGAAGCCACGTGAAAGTGAATAGTTCAAATGATAACAAACTGAAATAAGCATAAAATCAACAGTCCCAAGTGGTATATGTAACATAAATGTCCAGAGAATGGAGATGTATTATGCTCACCAGAACGGTAGGACTCAGAGTGCCATATAGGACCTGGGTCAAAACATCTTGATATGATGTAGATGGATATTCCAAATCAATAGGAAAGAACCACGGATGTTCAAGTGAGATCTTGTAGCAATTGTATCGTCACACCAATACTGTAACTCCCATTCAGCCAGATATAGCATTTAGAACCAAAAAAGAGCACAAAATAGTGTAACACCACAAAAAAATGTTATTAAAAAATAAACCAAAATGCACTTACAGACATCCCATGGATAAGAGCATAAAGAGATGCAGAGGTAGGCTGTCAGTGGTGTGGCCTTGACGCGTTTCAGCAAATATGCTTTTTTCAAAAGTAATGCCAGTTATTGATTGATCACTAGCGCTGCACTTTTGTACTTATTTTTTGGTCAGTTGTTTTGTGTAGCAGCTCATCTTATGGCTAGCGCAATATTTTTCTTTTTTGTTATTATTCCCCATAGATCCCCCTTTAGAGCATGGTCCCCAGTTCCCCTTTAGAGCAGGCCAAGGTCCCCATAGATCCCCCTTTAGAGCATGGTCCCCAATAGATTCCCCCTATATATATATATATATATATATATATATATATATATATATATATATATATATATATATAGACACACACACACACACGCACATGTGTTTGAGCTTTGGTTTGAGGTGCACACCCTAATGCCATAGGCTACGCAAGCCAGTGATGATTCATTACTTTGTAGAAGCTTTAATAACAGAACAAACAGTTTGAACAACTTCAGCTGGAACTTGCGACCAGGCTACAGAAAGAATGAGCAAAGATAGAAAAAAAGATCTGAGTCTTTGGGTTTACAACCGGTCAGTCAGTTTCATTAACAGTACTGTCATTAATTAATTTATTTTATAGGTTTACTCAGAACCATTTTATAGGTTTACTCAGGTCACTTCCAAAAGACCCGGGACCCTCCAAGGGTCTTCCCTAGTGTTCCCAGAACACTCTATGGTCGTGACCAGAGGTCTCAGAGGAAAATGTTAACACTTACTGGACATAAGTAGTGCAGGAGATGCAGGGCTGAGGGCATGGTGCAGAAAATGCAGGGCTGAGGGCATGGTGCAGAAGATACAGGGCTGCGGGCATTGTGCAGGAGATGCAGGGCTGAGGTCATGGTGCAGGAGATGCAGAGGCTGCGGGCATGATGCAGAAGATGCAGGGCTGAGGGCATGGTGCAGGAGATGCAGGGCTGAGGGCATGGTGCAGGTCTTACTTACCCATCCCGAGGCGCCTTTCATTTAAAAACTGAGTGCATAAGGGCTTTCCTGAGCAGCGGTGTTTCCTGGGGCTGACGTTCGGTCAGCCCCAGGGAGAACAGGTAAGTGACTCGAGTTTAAACTGGGTTGGGCTTTTTCAGCATAAAAAATGTACACGAGTATATATGGTATATTATTTAGTCTGTCTTAAAGATATAGAGTCTACATGCTATGGTACCAGTTATTGAAAATTGATAAATGTCAACATTGCTCTGGTATTCCTGAGCAGCCACCGTGGTAGCGAAAGCAGGGGAGGGCTTGGGAATAAAGGTGGGACTTTATAGGTACCGAATAATAATCAGTGCTCATCAAGAAAATATAAAATCAATGAATTTTTATTAAATATAGATATAAAACCAAAAAAACACAAAAAGAAAAAACATAAGAAAAACATACAGATATATTGCTAGAAGAAGATGTTCATAAATGTACCGTATATAGACCATGAACATATTGTGTCACAAGTAGCTCTAGATGACTTGACCGGATGATACACTGGCTATTATCCACAAAACAGCGCCCAACATGTTTCGCCGTCGCTTCCTCAAGGGCGTATAGCTGCAGCAGACATGGTCATAGAAATACTATATTAAAACATAAAGATAATATTACATAAACCATTTAAACAAAAAACGGGGTCAGTAATAGCTTATGTCAGCATTTCACCGTGTGAACCCGACACCACCACACCTTGTATGGTCACCACTATAAGCTTTCAAACACCATTAGTGTCACACAGGACCCAGACTGAGAGCCAAAAAACATGCCTCGGGGACGAGTGCGGGAGCCAGTAGTAAGAAAAAATATATAAAAAGGGAAAAATAAATTAAATTCTATTTAGTTTGGAGATACAGTGGGGATCGAAAGTTTGGGCCCCCCAGGTAAAAATTTGTATTAAAGAGGTTGTAAACTCTCCATGATGACTTTCCATCATATAAATCTCTGATAAGCACTTTACTAATCACATTGTGTAAAATCATTCTAACCTTCTCCTTTCTCTTGTATTCTTTTCTTTTTTCTTTTCTTGACGTCACCGGCGCATGCGCAGATATTCCTCTGTTTACGGCACGCTCATCATGTCGTCAGTCCTTTCATTACATGCCGTGGCTCTGACATTTCCCATCTACGGCACTGGACTGAGATACTGCGATATTTCCCTTTCACTAGTTCCTGAAACACCCCATGTGACTCGCAACGTCACAGGGGGTGTAAATGTCAGCTGCACAGTACAGCAAATAGGAGCTGAGAGCCGACACAGTTGTCATAGTAACTGCCACTAAAACGAGGCTTGACTAATTGATTACTGAGCATGTGCGATATTACAGCCAGGACAAAAAGAAAGGGCGGTAGTAGAGTCAGAAGACATTTGCTGTCATGGCGCTGGCTTCTCACAAACAGGAAGATTTTACAAAACATGAAAAAACAATATGAAGAGGTATAACATTAATGCAGAATAGTTTCTAAAGCCTTACTGTACTGTCTTTATTAAGAAAAAGCTTTTGATGGGCAGAGTTTACTTGCTCTTTAATGTCCATAAAGAAGCCAAGGAAAGATGGAAAAATCCCCAAAAGGCATCAAATTACAGATTAGACATTCTAGGGATGCACCGAAATGAAAATTCTGGGCCGAAACCGAAACCGAAAATGCAGGATGCCCTTGGCCGAAAACCGAAACCGAAAATTACTTTTTCCCCCAAAAAAATTTAAAATAGATAGAAGAGGGGCATACACCAAAAACAGGCAGCGACGTACACCTGTCGCTGCCACCCTGTCACAGTATATGGACTGTGATGGGTTGGCAAGAGGTTAATTTAATTACCAATGGTATTTGTATTATGCAGCATGAGGGGGTTAATGTATTGTCACTGCTGGTCACTCATCTATTAGTGACCGACCAGTGGCAGTTAATTAACCCCTTTGTGCTGCATTAGTGCAACCAGTATCAGTGTTAATTAACACTGGTTGCACTGATACTGGTTGCACTAATGCAGCACAAAGGGGTTAATTAACTGCCACTGGTCGGTCACTAATGCATCAGTGACCAGCAGTGACAATACATTAACCCCATCATGCTGCATAATACTAATACCATTGGTAAGCTGCCTCAGCTCTCCCCCCCACTGCCTCAGCGTCCCCCTCGGCAGTACACCCTCCCCCCCTCTGGCTCAGCGTCCCTCCCCATCCCACCCAACGATTCAATCTCCTACTTACTGTGCTCCTCGGGTGATGTCACTACTACTACGATCTGTGTATGAATGAAGTGACACACCGGGCAGGAGGGCGGGCGAGAGGCCGCTAATAGATATAACTATGTGATCCTTCACTTCACTTCCCTGTCAGCGGGACTGTGTGTGAATGAACTGAACTGACCTGAAACCGGGCGGGGGGGGGGGGCGGGGGTAGCGGCCGCTAATAACTATAACTATGTGAGCCTTCACTTCCCTGTCAGCGGAGATACATGCCTGACAGGGAAGTGAAGGTTCACATAGTTATAGTTATTAGCGGCCGCTCCCCCCGCCCCCCCGCCCGGTGTCAGGTCAGGTCAGTTCATTCACACACAGTCCCACTGAACGTGAAGTGAAGCTCACATAGTTATATCTATTAGCGGCCGCTCGCCCGCCCTACCGCTCGGTGTGTCACTTCATTCATACACACATCGTAGTAGTTGGGATGTCATTGAGAGGCGGGCTGCCGGCCAGAGGCGGGACTTTTAAAACCTGCGCTGCGCCCTCCTCCTTCCTCACGGCGGCCATATTAATTTCGGCATTGTTAATCCATTATCGGCCGAAATGGGATAGGCTCATTTTCGGCCGATAATTTCGGTGGCCAAAATTTCGGTGTATCCCTACTTATAATATGTCAACAAAAGTTAGATTTTATTTCCATCATTTACACTTTCAAAATAACAGAAAACAAAAAAATGGCGTCTGCAAAAGTTTGGGCACCCTGCAGAGTTAATATCTTGTACTGCCCCCTTTGGCAAGTATCACAGCTTGTAAATGCTTTTTGTAGCCAGCCAAGAGTCTTTCAATTCTTGTTTGAGGTATCTTTGCCCATTCTTCCTTACAAAAGTCTTCCAGTTCTTTGAGATTTTTTGGGCTGTCTAACATGCACTGCTCTTTTAAGGTCTATCCATAGATTTTCAATTATGTTGAGGTCAGGAGATTGTGAAGGTCATGGCAAAACCTTCAGTTTACGCCTCTTGATGTAATCCCCCGTGGATTTCGAGGTGTGTTTAGGATCATTATCCATTTGTAGAAGCAATCCTCTCTTTAACTTCAGCTTTTTCACAGATGGCATCAAGTTACCATCCAAAATTTGCTGAAACTTTATTGAATCCATTTTTCCTTCTACTTGGGAGATGTTCCCATTGCCACTGGCTGCAATACAACCCCAAAGCATGATTGATCCACCCCCATGCTTAACGGTTGGACAGAGGTTCTTTTCATTAAATTCTGTGCCCCTTCTTCTCCAAACGTACCTTTGCTCATTTCGGCCAAAAAAGTTCAATTTCAACCTCATCGGTCCACAGAACTTGATTCCAAAATGCATCAGGCTTGTCTATATGTTCATTTGCAAAGTTCAAACGCTGATTTTTGTGGTGAGGACATAGAAGAGGTTTTCTTCTGATGACTCTTCCATGAAGACCATATTTGTACAAGTATCTCTTTATAGTGCAATAGTGTACCACAACTCCAGTGTCTGCCAGATCTTTCTGGAGGGATCATGCAGTCAAACGTGGGTTTTGAATTGTTTTTCTCACAATCCTGCGAGCTGTTCTGTCTGATATTTTTCTTGGTCTTCTAGATCTTGCTTTAACTTCCACTGTTCCTGATGACTGCCATTTCTTAATTATATTCCGAACAGAGGATATTGACATCTGAAAATGCTTCGCTATCTTCTTATAGCCTTCTCCAGCTTTGTGAGTGTCAACTATTTTCAGTTTCAGTTTTCTAGACAACTGCTTAGAAGATCCCATGGTGCTGATTGTTGGGGCAAGTTCAGATGGGTCTGGGCATTTAAAACCTTTGAGATTGACATCACCTGGTCTTCCCAGACGATGATTGAGAACAATCCATGACACTGGCAGGTCTCAGCCTTGCAAAGGGGGCAGTGCATGCTATAAATTCTGCAGGGTGCCCAAACTTTTGCAGACGCCATTTTTTTTGTTTTCTGTAATTTTGAAAGTGTAAATGATGGAAATAAAATCTAACTTTTGTTGACATATTATAAGAATGTCTAATCTGTATTTTGATGCCTTTTGGGGATTTTTCCATCTTTCCTTGGCTTCTTTATGCACATTATTACAAATGTTTACCTGGGGTGCCCAAACTTTCGATCCCCACTGTATATCCATAGGTAGCATAAATGAAAAACATATGGAAAAATTGATTATCTCTCAAAGACATCATCTTAAAGATAACGATGAGTAGTGGGATTTTTTAAGATATATTATACCTCCTTGACAGGTTGTCAAATCACTGGATTATATACCAACATCCAAGACGCTACAAGATTGGAAAGAAGGCCACAGGAGGATAGATCACAAGGGAGCACACACTGGTAGTTCATATATTCCAAAAAGGGCTAGAAAAAAGGCAATGTATATACTGTATATATGGAAATATGCAGTTTAAGTATAGATAGCCCATGGACAAATACTTATGTCTATTTAACATGGTACTGGTATATAGACTTTGAGTATAAACCTATATCAAAATTACTTACATATTTACTGAAAACAAAACTCCCTAGTGTTCCCAAATGGATCACAGGATGAATGGACACAAGCCAAGTTGCAGAGTAATGATGTTTGTTTCAAAAAATAGAAAACCTTGCCAAGATAATGAAAGGTTTATATTGCTGTTGAAGTGAAACAGAGTAGATCAAAAAACCTGCAACAAAGGAAAAAAAGGGGAAGAAGCCAATATTCAGAATTGTAAACAGCCTTTAAAGAAGGGGGATCAAGAGTGGAGAGTTGAAGCTTGCCTGCATGTGCTGCTCCGTGTCCTGCTCCCGTGGTCTGACGCCGCCATTGCCGGCGTCAATTTAAGTACTGGCTCCAACCCCGCCGAGCACTTCCTGCCTGAAGTGACATCAGCCGGGTCCGGTGTTCCGTGAGAATTACCTACCCATGAGAAAAACCTACCCTCGTCACTTCCGGTTGCACGGCAGTGTGTTTAATGCGGCGGTTTCATTAAAACAGCTGGCCTGCAATACGAGTCATCACCGCTCCTGTCACTGTCACTTCCCTGATCTGGGCTAGTAAATATAAAAGCGGCGGCGGCTGTATGAAAAGATAAATCACGGGGCCGAGAGCCGCTTTTATATTTACTAGCCAAGATCAGGGTAGTGACAGGGAGAGGAGCAGAGATGACTCATAGTGCAGCCCAGCTGTTTTAATTTAACCGCCGCGTCGGTAGGTTTTTATCACGGACACCGTGATAATTTCATACTAGTGCGCATGCGCACTAGTCTGATCCTCAGCTGCTCCATTACGTATCGGGGGCTGTGAGCATGCGCACTGCGGCGCTGCTCAGCTGTTTCTGGCCGGAAGTGACGAGGGTAGGTTTTTCTCACGGGGTAGGTAATTCTCACGTTACACCGGTCTCAAAACGCGCATGCGCCAATGACGGCGCAGTGCTATCAAAAAAGGGAAACAAGGGAAGCCCCGAGTTCCTACAGCCATAGGGCAACAAGGGATGCCAGGAGTGCCTCCAGCTGCCCTATGAAGAGACACTCGTCCCCAGAAAGGAAACGGCTCAAATCCAGACCTGACGATCCCCAGGAGAGACAGGATACGTGGCTACAATGTGTCCGGGAATTACTCACATAACACAGCACGATATGTTATGTATATATATACACATATATAAAGAATACCGTACCATAAACTACAAAACAAAAACCATAGAACTACATCAGTACATATTATGTCAACAACGTTTATACAGTTGTATAAAATACATATAATACAAATTATCAGGTGTGGTTACCAGTATACTTACACCCAATAACTGTACATTCAAATATCGTACATCAAAAGTTTATAGTGGAAAAATAAGGGGGAAAGAAAATAGATAATTGAAGTTTGACTTTAATGAGTTTAGTTTGTTGGGAATAAAGGACAATAAGGGCCTGATTCATAGTACGGCGAATTGGCGTTTCGGCGTGATTTTGCGAAGCGGCGATTATTTAAGTCTGAAATTGGCATTCAAAGAACGGCGGGCGGAAAATAGCGCCTAGTGTGAGATTCATTAAGATGCAATATGGTCAGAGCGCGACTTAAAACCACGCCAGCTAAAAGCTCGACTAAAGTTTAGCCAAATTTTCCCCTGTACCCCCAAAAATCCCAAATCACTGTGGAAGGTGTGGAAGTCAATTTGGAGATGACTTGCGTTTAAAAAATCTCAAAAACTGACTTAGAAAGAGAGATATCTGCGAAAGTGTGGAAAGGTTAAACAGCTCCTCCAGCCGCGAGCTGCGAACTCGCGAATGTGCGCATGCGCAACGTCAAATTGGCTCAAAAAATTTCGCCAGCGCGATTTTGGGTCAATTTTTTTTTGAATACCGCTTGCAAATCCGCTGTCTCGCCCATAGAAAATGGCAAAAACCGGCGGAATTGGAAAAACATGCACACTTCCAACAAGGGATCCTTTAGTAAACACCATCACATTCCATACACCTTTCCTGCTAACTCCGAAATCATAGCAGTCAAATCTACAGTGTTTATATAGAACCTCCACATTCTCTGAAAAAACCCACAAAATATTACATTGGGGAATTGGTCGTCAGATAGAAAAAAAATAGATGTAAAACATATTTCAAAGAAAGATTATTAGCATTTCACACATATCAAGGAAATGTCACAATTTTGACAATATTTTATGTGTTTCCAAAGAATGTTTTTAGAAATATATTGCAAATACTACCTTTTCTTCCATATGGGTATGGCCAAGTGTTACCATTTTACTACACATTTAACTGAAGGTATATATATATATATCCCTTATACTTGGCTAATTAGCAAAGTATGCCCAACAAACAAATAGAGCTTTAGCTCACAATATTGCTACATATTGACTTTATGGGGCATCTTTTGTATTTTGTTCATGTCTTTGGATTAAAAGTTTGCTGATACACATGCCTTTTTCAAACATGAACAAAATTAATGATGTCAACATTTGGAGGATTGGAGATATCCAAGTGTTGCCCATACAGAGGGCACCTTCCGGATTCGAACTTACAAACCTACAGCAGGAAGGCAGACTCCCTAATCATTGTGCTATTTCTCAGTGAGCGTTGGGTGTTTTCCTCATGCCGTCAAAATGCTCACATGGGAACAGGGGCCATTGAACTGAATAGGATTGGATTTTTTGCCTGTTTTGGG
>NC_138773.1:40849606-41102106 GCF_965119305.1 Pelophylax lessonae
AGGGCTACCCGTATTTTAACCTCCAAAAACCGGTTTTGTGTTATGCCTATTATATACGATGAGAAAATTGGATGAAAATACCTTTTTAGAAGTGATCATCCGATAATCGGATCCTTAGTGCACAGCTTTCGAGAGTCGATCATGACAGTTCATTCGAAATTATCCAAAGGAACAAACACACATTGTTTTCCCGTACGATACCAGAACAAACTATTTTTGTTTAATCAGTGCAGTATTTGTCTGAAAAAAAGACCATGCATGCTCAGAAACTAAAGAATACATTACAACATATTACATTGATTCCGAAGTTGTATTCTGCCATATGAAAATGTTTGTAACTTTAGTAACCTATTGGTTTTTAATATGAGACTAGCATGGTCTTTATAATAACTATTCTTTCTAGGAGCTGACCTGTCTCTGGTTGACAGAATTCAATTCTACGCTTGAGTTACAACTTGCTACCTAACTGTAAATATGGGCAAAACTAAACTCAGTAATAAAGGAGAATGCAATGTACAGATCTACATGTGGAGAAGAGGACACCGTTGGGGTTGGCTTACTAAAGGCAAATAGACTGTGCACTTTGCAAGTGCATTTGCTCCAAAACTTAGTAAATGAGGTGAAGCTTCATGTTGCAAACAATACCCAATCACATGCAAGTAAAACAAAAATAAACAAAACTTTTGCTTGCACATGATTGGGTGATGGAAGTCAACAGAGCTTCTCCTCATTTAGTAAGCTCTGGAGCAATTGCATTTGAAAAGTGCACGGTCTATTTGCCTTTTGTAAACCAACCCCAGTGTATCAGTGCTGAAAGTGACTGAACTAAAGGAAAGCCACCCTGTAAATGGAAATGCTCTATACTTACCTTTCTGATCGCCCATGCTTTAAAACACTCTTCTGCGTTGCTTATCCCCAGAATGTATTGGGTGGGTGGAATATCTGTTACCCCACTATACACCACCACTTCTCTCCACCTGTAGCTATTCAGGAGCCACCAAGAGAAATGAAAGCACATGATGGGTGAGTTGGTGTTGCACTCTCTCGGAAGTGTCAGGTACCGCGTTTTCCGAAAATAAGTCCTACCCCGAAAATAAGACCAAGCGTGATTCTCGGAAAGGGCTGCAATATAAGCCCCACCCAGAAAATAAGCTCTAGTAAAGTCTTAGTAAAAATATATAATGTCCAGTGTGTTTCCTTTTGTAACTTTTTTGTTGAAAATACCTATTTACTCACGTGACCCGCTGGAGATCTTCTTCCCTCCTCCCGGCTGACATCAGCGACCCCTCCCTTTCAAAAGAGACACACTGGACATTATATAATCTTCTTACAAAACGGATTACATATTTTTACAATGACTTTAACTAAGGGCAATTTTTGGGATTAAAGATGTCATAATGCTGACTCCTGAGCTGACAGGGGGAGAGAGGGAGAGAAGATAGGAGGCATAGATAAGACATCCCCTGAAAATAAGCCCTAGTGTGTTTTTTGGATTCAAAATTAATATAAGACCCGGTCTTATTTTTGTGGAAACACAGTACTTGTAGCAACCAGTGGTGGAGTTTTTAACACAGGGTGTCATTACTTTTGTTTAGACCCCATAGTAAAAGTTTGACTTTAACCTGCGTATAGACACACAAACCCACACATATAAAAAAATATTACTGTCTATAGAAGGATTCTGGTCAATTTATTACAATTTATAGGATAACATGATGTATATGTTTCAGCTCCTCCACAGATCAACATTACAGACAATGTCGTTGTAAAAAATAAAGAGAGTTCCCTGCATAGTGTAATCTCTGGTTTCTACCCTTCGGACATCGAGATTAAATGGCTCCGGGATGGAGAGATATTGGACAAAGATATCGTGGGGGAACGTCAGAGAGACCCGGATGGGACGTACAGTGTGAGGAGCTCAGTAACAATAACACCCACTGAGGAGGACAGAAAGAGGACCTTCTCCTGCAGAGCAAAACATAAGTCTCTTCCTGCACCTCTCCAGGAAGACTTCCAGCTGGTATATGGAGGTAATGTACTCTCTATTTACAAGGTTCTCATAAAATGCACAGGACTTAGCAAAAGGGTTTAAAGCCCCTCTGGCAGGAAATGAATCATGTATCACCCTCCCGCAGTACATCTACTGTGGACCGGCAGCACAGCCAGGCTAGGCGACATACCCACACATCACAGCCTTTCTTCTGTTTTTGGGATGCGCATGCGTGCCCCCTGCTGAGCCCTGTTGTAATTGGACACAGCACAAGTTTGTCAGCAGATTTCAGCCAATAATTTTGGCTGAAACTTGCTGATCAGTTGTGGCCAATCACAGCACAGAGTTCTGTGTGTTTACAAACATGCAGAACTCTCTACACAGACAGCAATCTGACTGTTTCTTCTCCCTGAAATAAAATCTGATTTAGGGAGAAAAAGCATCCAGATCTGTGAGTAGCAATCATTACACTTGTTAGGCACACAGTTAACCCCTTGATGTTAACCCCTTCCCAATCAGTGTCATTAGTACAGTGACAGTGTATAGTATTACCACTTCTCACTGTATTAGTGTCTTAGGAACGCCAGTGTCAGTTAGTGTCCCTCCCAACCAGTGTCAGTTAGCACCAGATTTTCCGCCACCCTATCACAGTTCCACTATAAGTCGCTGATCACCACCATTATAAGTATAGCGTCTATAGCTGCGTAAACTCCAATATATGTACCATAGTTTGTAGATGTTATAACTTTTACACAAACCAATTAAAGAGGAAGTAAACCCTCCTCTGCAAGTTGTACCTATAGGTAAGCCTATGATAAGGCTTACCTATAGGTACTGTAAATATCCCCTAAACATGTACCGTTTAGGAGATATTTACCTTAGTGACGTCACTGGCGCATGCTCTCTGAAGGAACGGCCGCTCTTGCCGTTCCTTCAGAGCCCCATGCCGTGACCGTCGGCTCCCACGCGCGTGCGCGGGAGTGACGTCACCACGGCTCTGGCCAATCAGATGGCCGGATGCCGCGATCCCGGAAGACGGGCGACTGGACATGTCGCCCGTCATAGAGGTAAGCGGGCGGCACGGCGGGGGCTCATTCTAAGGTAAGTATTTCATAATGAGCTAGTATGCGATGCATACTAGCTCATTATGTGTTTGTCTTTCAGGGTGAAAAAAAAAATGTGGGTTTACAACCTCTTTAACCTCCCTGGCGGTATGATTATGTCTGGAATTACATACCAAAAGCGGTACAATTCTTTTCATGGAAATTTGGCGTTATGTATTATAGGCCTACAATTCTTAGTAATTACTGACTTAAACCTGACCAAAACAAGACTGTAGTAGACATCCCAGATGTGATAAATTTGAAACACAAACGCATGAATTATAATCGAATCAATAATATTATTTTATTATTTAATATATAATATATATAATAAAATTATATTATTGATTAGATTATAATTCATGCATTATATATTATATATAGATATGTGTGTGTGTGTGTGTATATATATATATATATATATATATATATATATATATATATATACACACACACATATATATATAATATATAACGCATGAATTATAATTGAATCAATAATATAATTTTATATATATATATATATATATGCACATGCATATATATATATATATATATATATATATATATGCACATGCATATATATATATATGCATGCATATATATATATATATATATATATATATATATATATATATATATGCATATATATATATATATATATATATATATATATGCATATATATATATATATATATATATATATATATATATGCATATATATATATATATATATATATATATATATAATGTAATATAAAGTGTGTTTTGTGTAACGTTTTTTTTTTTTTTTGAATTTCCCTCCCTAGTTCCGCTCCCATGCAGCATTGCTGCTGCAGGGAACGGAACTAGGAAGTGATCGTACCGACGGAGGGACGGAGGAGCGGCGGGACTCTCGGCTGGCGATCTCAGCAATGAGAGATCATCGCTGGATCGCCAGGATAAGGTAAGAGAACACCCCTGGGCTCTCTGCAATCCACCCCGAGCGTGACTCGGGGTTACCCCTCCTGCAATGAAAAATCAACCCCGAGTCACGCTCGGGATTACCGCTAAGGAGGTTAATATACACTTATTAGGACTCTTTTTTTTTTTTTAACCAAAGACATGTAGCAAAATACATTTTGCCCTAAACGTATGAAGAAATTTGATTTTATTAGATATGTTTTATAACAGAAAGTAGAAAATATATATTTTTAAATGTTTTTTGTTTATGTAATAAAAAATAAAAAAAACAGTGGTGATCAAATACCACCAAAAGAAAGCTCTATTTGTGTGAAAAAATTATATAAATGTCATTTGTGTACAGTGTTGCATGGCCGTGCAATTGCCAGTTAAAGTAGCACAGTGCTGAATAGCTCTGGTCATGAAGGGGGTAAAACCTCCTGGAGGTCAAGTGTTTAAAAACCCCAAATCACCCACCTATTGTGGATTAGGTGACTTTCAATGCCTAGATTTTCTGTTGGCAATGCTTCCTATGCCCCTGACCCTCCCCTGTCACTTTAGCAGCTTTGCTGATTACTGATCTATAGGTCTGACTCAGCAGAAGGTATGTCGGACTTCCACGGGGCAATCGTTGTTTCCGGTAGATGAACAAGAGCGCTTCTCTAAAGAATGCTGGCAGGGAACAGGAATTACTACTTTATAAAGAAAAGGAATTGTACACTTTTTTTTTTTTTTTACTCACCTGAAAAGTATTTAGCTGAATAAAGCTGTAATTTTACATGGACTTTAAGTTTCATTTAAAATTTAATTTAAGCACTTCCGGACCGCCCGCCGCAGTTTTACATTGGTAATTTGTCGGTAAATACTGGGGTTTATGGCAGCAGATAGCTACGATAACCCCGGTATTTTTTTAACCACTTTAAGACTGGAAGAATTTGCCCCCCTAATGACCAGGCCCTATTTTGCGATTCGGCACTGCGTTACTTTAACGGACAATTGCGCGGTCGTGCGATGCTATACCTAAATAAAATTGACGTCCTTTTTTCCCCACAAATCAAGCATTCTTTTGGTGGTATTTGATCACCTCTGCGATTTTCATTTTTGTGACAATTTTGAAAAAAAAAAAAAAAATATTTTTCACATTCTGCTATATGACATTCTCAATTTTTTCTTTTTTTTTTTAACATTTAAGGCCAATTTGTTTTCTGCTACATATTTTTGGGATCACCCTTATGGGTGGCAGAAGAGGTGCCCCGCCACTTCACAGTCGTTTTCTCCGCTTACCAGAGCCGTCGGTAGCGGGGAAAACGATCTGATCGGCTGTCCTCTCAGCCAGGGAGTCAAGTTAGAGGAAAGATGGCCCCCACCCGACTCTATGGCCTTGGAGGACCTGAGCTTCCAAGCAACGGATTTAAAAAGACCATTTTTTTTCAAGATGAAAAATAATTACTTTTTTTTTTTCTTTTTCTTTTTTAGATGTGAGATGGGAGGTCTTTTTGACCCCAGATCTCACATTAAAGAGGACCTGTCCTGCTTATTTCTATTACAAGGGATGTTTACATTCCTTGTAATAGGAATAAAAGTGACCAAAACATTTAATTAAAAAAAAAAAAAAAAAAAAACAGTGCAAAAAAAAAAAAAAAAAATGAAAGATAAAAAAAATAGGATTTTTTTTTTTTTTAAAGCGCCCTGTCCTCGTTAGCTCGCGCGCAGAAGCGAACACATATTCAAGTCACCTCCACATACCACATATGTAAACAGTGTTCAAACCACACATGTGAGGTATCATCATGATTGTTAGAGCGAGAGCAATAATTTGAGCCCTGGACCTCCTCCGTAACTCTAAACTGGTAATCTGTAGAAATTTTTAAAGTGTCGCCTATGGGGATTTTTAAGTACCAATGTTTGTTGCCATTCCGTGAGCGTGCGCAATTTTGAAGCATGACATGTTGGGTATCTATTTACTCTGTGTAACATTATCTTTCACATTATAGAAAAAAATTGGGCTAACTTTACTGTTTTCTTATTTTTTATTTAAAAAAAAACTTAATTTTTTCCCCCAAAAAAATTGCATTTGTAAGACCGCTGTGCAAATACGGTGAGATAAGAAATATTGCAACAATCACTATTTTATTCTCTAGGGTCTCTGCTTAAAAAAAATATATATATATAAATAAATAAATATATATATATATATATATATATATATATATATATATATATATATATATATATATATATATAATGTTTGGGGGTTCTAAGTAATTTTATAGCAAACAAAACTAATTTAAACTTGTAAACAACAAGTGTCAGAAAAAGGCCAGGTCCAGAAGTGGTTAAACTAGTTAAACATTTTTAAACATTATTATTTCAATTTTTATTTAATATTGAACACTTGCAGCCAACCGGTGGAGTTGTCAGCAATCAGCAGAAGCTGTGTAGGAGATTTCCCTGCAATTGTACTAAAAATAGCCCTAAACGGCAGGGTCCCCTTCCCTTCTTCCCATCCCCCATTCTACTAGCAGTGACTAAACTTCCAAACCCATCTCTTCACTCTGACCGCCATATAAAACATACAAGCTGTTACTGACTTTCTGATCAGTACATTTTGTATACTTTGCATACTGAGCATCTAGAAATGCCCCATAATAAACATATATTTGTTAGGCTACGTTCACATGTCGGCATAGCGATCGCGGGCAGAACACACTGCGATTCTGCCCACGATCCGGAAATCATTGCAAATCGCGGGACGCCTGTGCGATGCCCCTGATTTGCAATAGCACCCCAAACGCTGTGCGATGTTGCCGCGATTTCCGCCTGCCGAATCGCGGTAACATCGCGCAAACAAAATCGCGGGACGCATGACGCCCCAAAGAAGCTCTTGTACCTTTTTTGGGCGTCATGGGTCCCGCGTTTGGGGTGCTATTCACAGGCAACGCACAGGCGTCCCGCGATTTGCAATGATTTCCGGATCGCGGGCAGAATCGCGTGATTCTGCCCGCGTTCGCTGCGCCGACATGTGAACGTAGCCTTAAGGCTACGTTCACATGTAGGCGTTTTTGGGGAGTTTTTCTGCTCTAGGATCAGCTCAAAAAACGCCCAACAAGACAAATCCTATTCATTTGAATGGCCCCTGTTCACATCTGAGCAGTTTGACATTTTAAGCAAAACGAACAACGCTCAAAAAAGTACATGAGCTTCTTTTTGGGCAGATTACAGGCGTTTTTATTTTTTTCCTTTGGTCACTAGTCAACCTAAAACCGCCTGCACAAAAAACACCTGTAAAAACGCCTGTAAAACGACGGAAAAAACCCCATAAAAATGCCGGAAAAAACGCCTGTAAAGAGCAACGCCAAGATGTGAACGTAGCCTAAATAATGATTTGATACAAATGAGTAGACCATGATATGAAACATCCACCAATGACTATAATAAAAAGAAAAAAAAAGACGGGCTAAAATCATTACCATTCAAAGTGATAGTAACCCTCAGGATTGATTTAGAAAATTATTCAATTCTGTTGTACTGACGGCCAATCTTATTTCTTAAGACCCTTAAAATGCCAGGACAGTACAAATATCCCCAGATGACCCCCTTTTTGAAAGTAGACAACCTGAGGCATTTAGTAAGAGGCATAGCGAGTTTTTTGGACTTGTAATTTTTTTTTAACAATTTTTTGTGAATTTAAGAAATTCAATAATTTAGTTTTTTTCACATTTTGTTTTTTTACATACTGTCACCAGTGCAGTAGAGCATCATCATATGACTGGTGTGGCAGTGATCAATAATACTGACTAGTGACAGTATGTTAAAAAAAAAAAAACATTTTATTTTTTTATTAAATTTTGTTTACATTTTGTTTCCTTTTTTTTTTTTTTTTTTTACTATTGTTTTTACATTTTTGATATGACCATTGTCACCAGGACAAAAAGTAATAGGAGATCAAAAATATAGAGTTGCCACCTGAATAGAAATAGAGGAGAAATCGAGCAATGAGGACACTCATTCCAGTGACAACTGTCTAGGAGAGTTAAAAGATATCCTCTCATTTCCTGGTGCATCAACGGGACAGGAAGTGAAGGGAAATTCCCCCAGTGGGATTTTAGCCCTCCTCTACTCTATCGCAAAAGTAAAAAAGTTCTAGATTTAGATATACTCTAATAATAGTTGCTGAAAGGCCCGCTTTAGAGCTCTTTAGCCGCTTGCCGACTGCCGCACGACTATTTACGGCGGCGGTCAGCCCCGTACAGGCAAAGTGACGTAGGACTACGTCACTAGCCTGTAACCCTCTAGGGGGCGAGCGCGCGCCGCCGGAGGCGCGCTCCCGCCCCCGCACGTTCCCTAAGAAGTCCGCGCGTGTGATCGTTGGACCCGATGTCTGCCGGCCACTCGCGATCTCCCTGTGGAGAGGGAGAAAGGCAGGCGGCTGATGTAAACAAAGCCGCCTGTCATTCTCCCTGATGTAAGAACAGAGATCATACGATCCTGCTATGTAGGATCGTATGTCTTTGTGCTTACATCACTAGCCACACCCCTTTACAGTTAGAAGCACACCCCTAGGGACACACTTAACCCCTGCATCACCAATAAAGTTAACCCCTTCCCTGCCAGTGTCATTTTTGCAGTAACAGTGCATATGTATAGCACCGATTACTGTAGTAATGTCACTGGTACCCCCAAAAGTGTCAAAAATGTCAGTCAGGGGTCCGATCTGTCCGCTGCAATGTCGCAGTCCCACAAAAAAAATCGTAGATCGTCGCTATTACTCGTTAAAAAACAAAACACCAAAAATGACAAAAATCTTTCCCTTAGTTAGTAAACGCAATAACTTTTGCGCAAACCAATCAAAATACGCTTATTGTGATTTTTTTACCAAACATAGGTAGCAGGAAACAAATTGGCCAAAAATGTTAAAAATGTTTGATTTTTAATTTTTTTTTTGGGGGGGGGGGGATTTCATATAAAAAAAATTTGAAAAATATTGTTATTTTTTTAAAATGTACGCTCTTTTTTTGTTTATAGAGCAAAAAGTAAAAACCGCACAGGTGATCAAATACCACCAAAAGAAAGCTCTGTTTGTGGGGAAAAAGATGGATGTTAATTTCATTTGGGTACAGTGTCGCACGACCGCGCAAATTGTCAGTTAAAGTCACTCAGTGCCGAATCGCAAAATAGGGCCTGGTCAGGAAGGGGGTAAAATCTTCCGGGGCTTAAGTGGTTAAGACAGGCAGTACTGTTTACTTCCCTCTGAAAATGCATTCTCTGGCATAGCAATGGCTAGAAGGCACCAAGGAGGATGCCTGTTTTCATGGATTGTGGTGGGGCAGGTGGGGGGTGTAGGTTAAACTGCGACTCAGCCACAGGTTTTTACCCCCACCATCCCCCGGGCACAAGTGGGAAAGAGTCCTTACTTGTAGTTACAACATATTCTCCAAAACTGAATTTGAAATGATGAACCACCATTTTCTAGCAGATACGTAGCTGTACTAATTTATTTGGCTTCTGAATCATTTAATAGGCAATAGTATATAAAGTACACAAGAAGAAAGCATTGGAATGACATACATGCCTTTTTTATTGCAGTTATCCCATCCGTTCACATCACTTCCCAAGCGTTCATGTTGAATGTTCAGCAGAACTTGGTGTGCAAAGCTTATGAGTTTTACCCAGATTTCATCACTGTAAATTGGTACTTGAATGACACCCTGGTGGAGAAAGCAAATACTCGGAGGATCAGTAGCTCAGCTGTGGAATCTGTCTACCCCTTCACCCCAACAGAGCAGAACTGGGGCATGGAGCTGAGATGTGAGGTGGAACATGCAACTCTCACCATTCCACGTGTGGAGAAACTGCTGGTGCAAGCCACAGGTGAGAGACACCCAATTTAACAGAGTAATTCTAGAATAAACATTAAAATATATAACTCACAAAGCATGGCCTCTCTAGACTCCTGGTGCCCAAGCTGCAGCCCTTTGGCCCTTTGTCTGTGGCCCTCAGAGCCCCTGCAGACACTGATCTGCGTTTCTCTATCGCCCTGTTATAAGAGTGATTTCTACTAGTCCTATGTAATATGTCTCTGGTCTTTGACTCTCTCCTGAAGCTTTTGCCCAGTCTCCAACAACTGCTATAGGACATTTCCAGTCTCTGACAGTCTCCTGTAGCATGTCCACAGTCTCTGACCATCTTTTGTATCAGGTCTGCCATCTCTAAACATATTCTGTACTATATCCTAACCATCTCTGTATCATATCTACAGTCTCTTTCCATCTCTTGTATCCTGTCTGCAGTCTCTTACCATCTCTTGTATCCTGTCTGCAGTCTCTGATCATCTCTTGTATCCTGTCTGCAGTCTCTGACCATCTCTTGTATCATCTGCAGTCTCTGACCATCCCTTGTATCCTGTCTGCAGTCTCTGACCATCTCTTGTATCATGTCTGCAGTCTCTGATCATCTCTTGTATCCTGTCTGCAGTCTCTGACCATCTCTTGTATCATGTCTGCAGTCTCTGATCATCTCTTGTATCATGTCTGCAGTCTCTGACCATCTCTTGTATCCTGTCTGCAGTCTCTGACCATCTCTTGTATCCTGTCTGCAGTCTCTGACCATCTCCTGTACCATGTCTACATTTGAGGCACACCATATCAAGATAGTTGACCACCATTGCTCTGGACTGTGTCATAGGGAATTGGGTGGACGTGGTGGTTATGTTGCACTAATAGTCAATGACTGAGGTGACATGTAATACAATATGGCACTTTGTATAGTTTTATAACAGGGTCTCCAAACTTTTTCCATACAAGGGCCACATCTTATATTTTAAAAATATCTGCAGGCCAATAAAAAAAAAAACTGTTTTATAAATTAAAGAGGTTTTAACCACTTAAGCCCCGGAAAATTTTACCCCCTTCCTGACCAGGCCCTATTTTGCGATTCGGCACTGCATGACTTTAACGGACAATTGCGCGGTCGTGCGACGCTGTACCCAAATGAATTTTTTTCCCACAAACAGAGCTTTCTTTTGGTGGTATTTGATCACCTATGCGATTTTTACTTTTTGCACTAATATAAAAAAAAAAGGCGTAAATTTTGAAAAAATAATATTTTTCAAATTTTTTTATATGAAATTCCCCCCAAAAAAATTTAAAAATCTAAATTTTTTAACATTTTAGGCCAATTTCTTTTCTGCTACATATGTTTGGTAAACAAAATCGCAATAAGCGTATTTTGATTGGTTTGCGCAAGAGAGAGTTTACTAACTAAGGGAAAGATTTTTGTCAATTTTTTTCTTTTTTTTTTTTTTAACGAGTAATGGCGGCGATCGATCTGCGATTTTTTTTTTTTTTGGGGGGACTGCGACATTGCAGAGGACAGATCGGACCCTTGAATGACATTTTTGAAACTTTTGGGGGTACCAGTGACATTACTACAGTAATCAGTGCTATACATATGCACTGTTACTATAAAAATGACACTGGCAGGGAAGGGGTTAACTTTATTAGTGATCAAGGGGTTAAGTGTGTCCCTAGGGGCGTGCTTCTTATTGTAAAGGGGTGTGGCTAGTGATGTAACCACAGAGATATACGATCCTACATAGCAGGATCGTATGATCTCTGCAGTTAGATCAGGGAGAATGACAGGCGGCTTTCTCCCTCTCCACGGGGAGATCGCGAGTGACCGGCAGACATCGGACTTGTTAGGGAACGAGCGGGGGCGGGAGGATTGGGTCTGCTCTGTGCAAAACCACTGAACAGAGCTGGTAAGTGTGACGGTGGCAGGTATCAGACCCCTGGCCTTCTCATCCAACTTGTGACCAAGGACCAGGTAATCTCACACCCTGCCGTCACTTGCGTAACAATGCCACTCTCAGCTACGCCCGGCACAAAGATTTTCCCAGCTGGCAGGACCACAATCTAGATTCCAGCAGACTGAGAGCGATTGTCACCGGGCTAATTAAAAATTAACCCTTTCTCTGCCACCACCGCTACGTTTGAGCCCAGCGGACGCTCGTAATTTTAGAAATACCAATTATGACTTTAGAATAATCATCTGTAACACACACTGTCACCTCAGACAGGAATGTTCAGGGGATTTATTCTATACAGTAGCGCTCTTCCAAGAGGCAGGTTCTTTGGTTAGCTTGCGTTAAGAGTTTAGAGACAAAATTAACACTTTTCAAAATAAGGTTTAATTATAAAAAAAAGGTCAAAATTGGTGCAAATAAAAATATTTACAGAAAAATGGGTTACAAAGAAATAGAGACACAATTCAGCAATTTAGAAGAATAGATAAAGAATTAGAAATGGAAATACTTGCATTCAAAAGTCCTTGTATTATCAGAGGTTCAGAGCTGAGCATGTGTGATCGGTTCTTCCCTTGTTCGATGTTACTTCCTTGATGTTAAAAATGAGAGCTGAGAGCTCCATCAGCTTCTCTCTTTTTCTCTGACCCGCAGGGGGTGTCACCAGAAGTACTTGACCAATAAACACTGGGGCCATGGGCGGCCCTGGAGGCTCATAAACTGCTAAGGGACCTCCCGTTTAGACAGATTTTATAACAGAATTCATATCTTGAAATATGTAATGGTTACATTCTTGAAACTGATATTTTATTGTACGGCATTGAATTTTACATCCATGGACACCAAACGCAGGTTATCTCGTAATAACCTCTGACCCCAGTTGTGGAATTTTTCCTCAGGTACAAAATACCTGTTACCTGTTAGTCAGTGATACCAAATCAGACAATATATAGCTATATATATAATGAGATCAGACAAGACTCAAGATGGCTGAATCATAGTGACCTGATTTATTACAGCGTTGCTGGAGTTTAAATATACTCACAAAAGGGTTTGTCATTACAATCTGACGTACAAGAAATGGGTTGTTATTAACATCTTTTGTCCAATCAAAGTTAACAACTAATTATAGTAAGCATTATGTCAATCTATATCGTGATTCTCTTGTCATCAGGGAATTTTCGGTAATGGTCATAAGAAGTTTCCAAAGGGACTTTTATTAGAAGTTATTATTATTGGCTCTGCGGTCAAGCTGTCCAGACAGAGTTGATATTCCGAGAGATAGGGAATTTCCACTGTTTCAGTCATCTGATATATTCTTAGCTTTTGCAAGCTCAGTGACACATGTAAAGAAATCAAAGTGAAATGAGATTAATTAACTCAAAAACACATTTTGCTTAAGTCAACCATTTTGAATGCCAATCAAGGCATCCTGAGAAGTGAAGAAAAAGGTATCCTGTAAAGGCCAATAAGGTCAAGGTATGCCACGTCATCTTCCCCCTCTTGAGAATTTATTGATCACGCTAACTACCTATTCCGCTTATCAGATTCCTCCAAGGGAGCAGCCCCTAACGCTTGGGACACTGGCCCAGAGGGCAAACCTCAGTGGGGGTTGTCTGAGTCTTGGTAAGGTTCTGAGGCGGAGATTACTTCATACATGGGGGTTTGAGGTGACAGATGTCTCATTACAGCTTACTCAGCATCATCAATCCCTTCTTATTTCCGTATCGAGTTGAAATAGGTTGTCTCCTTGGCCTTGGTAACCTTATCAACCAAGCACATAATTATTTTAATTCAACAGATAACTGGAGATCATAATTATCATAAACATCAATATAAATACACCACTTTCATTATTTTAGGAGATAAGGCAAAACCTCCAAAAGACTGTGTTCATTAGGATGGGCGGACACCATTGGAAATAAAGAGGTTGTAGTACCTGTTACTGTGACACACTGAGAAAGTAAACTTTGGGCCTTATTGCCACTGACACAATAGATTCCCAACCCTGAATGTGACCACCCTGGGGTGAAAATGGGTATTAATAACTTTTCTGCATAATACCCCAGTTTCTGTCTGAACAACAGAAACCTGAGGGCTTCTCCTAGGTGAGAAATGTCCATATTGTCATTTAATATGGCTCATATTTTATGTTTAACAGTTTCATTTCTGTAATGCATGCAAGTTTCATTTCATGGGCTGTTCACAGTCAGCTGTGGGCAGGATATGTTTATCAGTGCTTGTGAACAGTCCACCCTCCCCACATCAGTTTTATTTCCATAGAACACTATACACACTGTAGGATTCTTGATTAGACCTTCAGCTTTCAGGGGAACTAACATGTCCTTTCGTGCACTGGTAATGTTTCTATAGGATTTTGAAAACTCTGTCTGATTTAGATCCTCTAATGGGCCTTAAGTTGTCTGTCCCTTTTATTGTCCTGCCCCTTCATTATACCCAACATTCCCATACATATCAAAAATTAAAAGAAAAATCATTGTACCACCTTTTTTCAATGACTGGCGTGAATCCATGTATCCCTTCTACCTTGAGGGATGTTGGTGTAACCAATTGCACTCTTAGTAGCCTTACTTTATGACTTAGTATCCTCATTTGGATCTGGTAGGGATGAAAACACACTATTATGCATTTTTGTCAATTGCTTTTGAAGCGCTGCAACACATCTAGTGAGATCTGAGTGTGTGGCTTGCAATTGGTGTGGTAAATAGATACCTGCTTCAGGTATCCACACCTCTCTTGGGAGTGTTCCTGACAAAGGAAAAAACGTAAAACAATCTACCTGTTTCTGCTATTATTTTACTCAACTTGTGTTTTTTTTTTTTTTCATACAACCTTTTGTACCTTTCCGCTACTCTGTGAGTGATATGGAGTGTGAAAGGCTTTCTCAATATTTAGTGCGGATAGGACCTCTTGTAGAACCCTTCCTTTAAAGTGAGTACCCCTGTTACTTTCCATAGTTTCTGGGATTCCATACCTGCACATTACCTGGGGCAAAGGCCTTTTTCCTGTGGTTTGTACTATACCCCTAGAGACTGGCCAGGCCTCAGGCCATCCTGAAAAATGTCTATACAAACCAAAGCATGTGCATAGGGACCAGACTGTGGGAAATCAATGTAATCTATTTGAATTCCTGAAAAGGATAGTCTGACTTAGGCGGTGCTTTTATGGGGTGTTTATAGCTCTACCAACATTGTACCTAGCACAGGTAAGACAAGAAGCAGTATATTTTGCAGCTACTCCAGGAATACCTGGTGCTATCCAGTGTTGCATTACCAAGGTGGTCATTAGAGTCTTTGAGATATGACACGATCCGTGAGCTGCGGCTGCCACCCTCGGGTATAGGGCCTGAGATCAGACAGAAATGCTTCTCCATCCTCCAGCAACCAGTTACATCCTGTGTTGCACTTTTCTTCCGCCACTTCTCACGCTCCTGTGAGGGGGCTTTTTCTGCAATGATATCAAGATTGCCATACTTACAGGAGTTGGTTGCTTTCCTACGAGTGTCAGTACCCGGATAGGGACCTGTTCCAGTGCAGCCTTCTTCGCTGCTCTGTCGGCCCTTGCGTTTCCTGCAGCTTCTTCTGTGTCCTCTCTTGCATTTGCCTTGGTTTTTTTAATACATGGCCACCCTGGTGGAACACTGGAAGACTAAGAACAGTCTCTATTATATCTGCATGCTTTATTGGCTTACCAGCTGAGGTCAAAAAGTTACAAGCTTTCAAAAAATATGACCAAAATCATGTCAATGTGAATGTTAACTCTTTAAAATTCACAGGCCTTTGCCAAAACCATCAGCTGCTTGTGCTTAGAACTTTAGATTTAATGCCTCTGCATTCCTTTTGTTTATTTATTTATTTATTGCTGTTACTACTGCATACCCAGTTACAAGCTTACCCTCCTCTGTTTATAAACATGATCCATCTACATAAAGGGTCTCATCAGGGCTTTAGAGAGGAGCCTTTTTTTGCAGGGCTCAACGATTCAGATTCTGCCATCATCAGCTCAAAACAGTCATGGGGGGTATTTAACAAACATTTTTTCCCCCTCCCCCCTCTAGTGCCTGCTCCTGTACTGGAAGTAAACTGGCTTAAATACATTGCACCTGTTCCATCCAGCAGCTCTTTGCAGGCTGCGGCCCGCACACAGCTGAGGATCCTTTTATCACTGGGTCAAGCTGGCAAGAGACATATGCTACATACTGGATTAATGGGCACTTCATCTGAAACTGAACACTGAAATTTTAACTCAACACAAACATCACTTTTTATTTTTTTTTAAATGACTTCCCTTTTCCTTTGAAGCCAGGCAGGAAACCACTCCCACCCCTGCTACTGTTATTTAGTAAACCTTTGGGACTGCTTCTGATGGGACATGCGGACACAGGTTAGCTGAATACCTTATTTACTGTCTATCTTCTGGGGGAGAGGGGGTGGCTGCAATTCTTTGCTCTAATGTCCTGTCTTTTTTACTATTTGTAGTAGGTCACTTTTTATACACCCATAATGACAGGAAGTAATGTACTTTTATCTTTCAAACAAATATCCTCTAAAACGTTGTCCCAAATTTCAAAAATCTGAGCAGAGGTTCCCCTTTGGTTCCGGAGGATGCCCCTGAAATACCACTTAGATACCATATTTGATGAAAAGTTAATCTATTTTAAAACTTTTGGCTCAGTGCCAATAGGGTTCAATGGTCACATTAATTGCGGTAACCCTTAATGTCTAAAAAAAATTATTTTTCATCTTAGTTTTAATTTTGAAACAAAATAACTTCAAAAATATCATATGCTGTTTATTTATCAGATAAAGAAACAATCTTTTCTCCGTGCTTACAAACTCAGAGAAATACTTCCTCTTTTTATATCAAAGACACAGCCTGCTATTATTTTCTGTCTCAGAAGAAACCACAACAGGCTTATGAATTAAAGGGCAATGATCATCCTTACATTCTACTTATGAATACAAGATTTGCTCATGAAACAATTCAACACACCCCAACTCATTTACAATACATCAATACTCATTCAACTTCATACTCTCCTGCTTCCATATTTCTGCAACTGATTTTAAGTTTGTTCTTGCCAAATCTGTTTCATACACTTTACAAAAATCTGCCATATCCTAGCTTATCTTATCCTACAACTAGGATTATTAGCTGTCCAACTACAGAACACTTTAATTGGCTGTGTAGCCCAAAAACTATGCTCCCAGAGCATTTAATCTTCAAATGCAAACTCCCTGGTCTGCCCCATTTATCTGGTAACCCTGTTACCCATACACTCTAAGGCCATGGTCCTAATGACCTTTTTCATCGACCCCTGGTCGGTATCTACGGAAACCCAGTTTCCCATTTCACTGTTATCCAAAAAAAATAGAATAACTGCCTATAACCTCCAAGTTCTCTTTGACCTGAACTTCGGCCCTAAGCCGGTAACCTCTAACTTCCAAGTTCTCTGTGACCTGGACTTCGGCCTAAGCCGATAACCTCTAACTTCCAAGTTCTCTGTGACCTGGACTTCGGCCTAAGCCGGTAACCTCTAACTTCCAAGTTCTCTGTGACCTGGACTTCGGCTTAAGCCGGTAACCTCTAACTTCCAAGTTCTCTGTGACCTGGACTTCGGCCTAAGCCGGTAACCTCTAACTTCCAAGTTCTCTGTGACCTGGGCTTCGGCCTAAGCCGGTAACCTCTAACTTCCAAGTTCTCTGTGACCTGGACTTCGGCCTAAGCCGGTAACCTCTAACTTCCATGTTCTCTGTGACCTGGACTTCGGCCTAAGCCGGTAACCTCTAACTTCCAAGTTCTCTGTGACCTGGACTTCGGCCTAAGCCGGTAACCTCTAACTTCCAAGTTCTCTGTGACCTGGACTTAAAAACAGCCTATTATATTACCATATGCATATGTTTACATATATACTATAACATAAGAATAGAAACCTTTAGATGTATATGAAATGTCCGGCTTAACAGTCATATACATTCAATGCTTGCTACGTCTCAAATGGACACTCCGAAATGAGACCGCTTTACCAGAACACAACTGGGGGTCACGTTCCTGCGTGTCCGAGACACCCACAGTGGTGAGGGTTGACCCAACCTCACCTTTCGCAACAAATGTTAGTAGCAACAATATATACACCGACTAAGGGTTTAGGTTCTTTAAGAGGGTATTACGTCAAAAATAAAACAGAGTTACCTGGACGTCATTGGATGGACTGAAAAACATTGTAAGCAGACAATGGGCTTACCTGGCCAGATATTTTCAGTGTATCCAATGCAGTCCAGATGTCTCACTCTGTCCGCAGATGACGTCACCTCTCCTGGGCTCAAGCTCGCCAAATTGTTGTGGAATTTTTCCTCAGGTACAAAATACCTGTTACCTGTTAGTCAGTGATACCAAATCAGACAATATATAGCTATATATATAATGAGATCAGACAAGACTCAAGATGGCTGAATCATAGTGACCTGATTTATTACAGCGTTGCTGGAGTTTAAATATACTCAAAAATGGGTTTGTCATTACAATCTGACGTACAAGAAATGGGTTGTTATTAACATCTTTTGTCCAATCAAAGTTAACAACTAATTATAGTAAGCATTATGTCAATCTATATCGTGATTCTCTTGTCATCAGGGAATTTTCGGTGATGGTCATAAGAAGTTTCCAAAGGGACTTTTATTAGAAGTTATTATTATTGGCTCTGCGGTCAAGCTGTCCAGACAGAGTTGATATTCCGAGAGATAGGGAATTTCCACTGTTTCAGTCATCTGATATATTCTTAGCTTTTGCAAGCTCAGTGACACATGTAAAGAAATCACAGTGAAATGAGATTAATTAACTCAAAAACACATTTTGCTTAAGTCAACCATTTTGAATGCCAATCAAGGCATCCTGAGAAGTGAAGAAAAAGGTATCCTGTAAAGGCCAATAAGGTCAAGGTATGCCACGTCACCCGTAAGGCATCAGACCGCTAGCTTGTCTTCCCTAGGAGCGAACTTGATCATGTATGATCTTAATTTGATCGGTATTTTATTTGGCATTCAAATATATACTTTCTAGAGACATATCTTTTTTGGGTTTTAGGTTCTGAAGTTGTGTGTAACTGTGGTCATTTTCCTAATGAACCATTTGGCTGTGAATACAACACAACCTGTAGTGGACATCTGTGCTGAGATAAGGTTTGCTTCGTTTATGGCTTTACACCCTGGCCTGCCATCTGCCAGGCGTGTTAAGATAAGGCTTTCTTTTGAAGTAACAGTTCTTTTTAAAGCTCGCATATTAATGTTAACTGACCCAGGGAGTTAATTAACTCTGGAGGAGAGAGAGGGGGGGGGGATATCTCTGAGTACACATTTGCTTGCTAGACTGTGTTACTGACAACATGGATGCCCGTGGTGACAAGATGGTTGCTCGCGACAGCTTTTAGGATACTCAGGGCACAATACCATTACAGTAAGTACATCAGAGTTCCCATCAGAAACCCCGTTACATCAGGGCTCCAATCTGAGTCCCCCTACATCAGGGTCCACATCAGAGTCCTTCTTATATCAGGGTCCATATAAGAGTCTCCCTCTGATGTCATAGCCGCTCAGCTCCTCCTGCTGTAGCCCTCGATCATAATTGCAGATCGGCCGGGAGTCACGTGACGGTCCTGAAGCTACAGCACAAAAAGGTATTTTGAGTCTTCATTTCTAAAAATCACTTATACAGTGCAGGAAGGGAGCATAAAAGAGAGGGGCTAGCAGTGACCTTTTTTTTTTTATTAACAGCAGCGGGAGGGGGAGGGGGGACAGAGACACACACACAAAATTAGAGCTGACAGGCAGGGATGGGAGGGGCAGAGAGGAGACACAGCGGATGACGGAGGCATAACCATGGTGTCAGCAGCCATGTTATACCAGGGTCAGTTTACAGGGGGGAGGACAGAAACTGGCAGCATCAGCCAGGTTTTTTTACAGTTTCCAGAGGGGCAGATGAGACAGCACAAGCACTGTGCAGTTTAACCTGCTCTAAGAAAACAGGATCTAAATTTTTTTTTTTTAGGGTGACAAACACTTTAATAAAACAAGCTGAAGTTAGAGGCTAATTGGTTACTATTAGAGTTAGAGGGTTTTTTAGCGGGAACGCCAGGGAACAGCACCTCCAGCACCTAATGTATGTAATGGCAAGGGGTGTCGGGTGTGCTGGAGAGTCTATTGATGCTGGCTGCTGGGGGATCTATTGTCACTGGTGGGGATCTGTTTTTGTGTGAGGGTCTGTTGTTGCTGGGGTTCCTCTCTTGCTGGTAGGGATCTACTGCTGAGGGAGAGGTCTATTGTTTCTGGCTGCTGGGGGGGTCTATTGATGCTGGCTGCTGAGAAATCTGTTGTTTGTTGTTGCTGCTGGGGGGTGGATCTAACATTGTTGAGGCAGATCTTTTGTTGCTGGAGTGTTATTATGTTGTGGGTGGTATATAGGATGGGGGTTTGGGACTTTGAATGAGACACATGGGGGAAACCATGTGTCTCCATCCCTAATCGAGAAATATAAGGAGAGGTTTGGGACTTTAGATGAGATGTGCTACTGAACCAGAGAAGGTGTGATATGTGATCACACCAATATAAACAGCAAAGAATAATAAATAGTACAAACAGTATTTATTAAAACATCATCACAACAGTGTGAAGCTTAACAATTTGCATATAGGCTACGTTCACATGTGGGCGCAGCGGATTGCGGGCAGAACCACTGCGATTCTGCCCATGATCCGGAAATCATTGCAAATCGTGGGACCCTGTGCGTTGCCCTTGATTTGCAATGGCACCCTAAACTCTGTGCGATGTTGCCGCGATTTCCGCCTGCCGAATCACGGTAACATCGCGCAAAAAAAATTGCGGGACGCATAACGCGCAAAAAAGGTACAAGAGCTTCTTTGGGGATATCCGGTGGGACGGGAGACCCGGACAAGCCACGGAAGGTGGCGGGGGGGGGGGTCGGTGAACCCCAACCTCCCTCTCCTGAATGCGGAAGAATCAATTTCAGGATAGGAACATTTTTAAATGCTGGCCATGGAAAACGCAAACTGCAACAAAATTGCTGTAAAATCGTGGTGTGATTTTGCCGTGGCAAATGTAGACCAGTGTACATGAAGCCTTACAGCATTGTAACACACTTGTTGCCAGCATTGGTCTTCTACACAAATACACCAACTTCTATGGTCTTTTCTCCTCTCATTTTCCTTTTTCACACTGACTACACTGGCGGCTGGTGCTCAAAATTTTTGGGGGGGGGCGCAAACAGAAAAATGTAATAGGCATTGCTTTGCGGCAAAAAACGCTATAAAAAATTGCGTGACTTTGAGGTCACAAAAGTGTGAAAGGGGCCTTCAGTAATTAAGGTATAGCGTGCCCCCTTTCAATGCAGAGGGACCAGTGTGCCCCCTTTCAATGCACAGAGACCAGCGTACCCCCTTTCAATGCACAGAGACAAGCGTGCCCCCTTTAAATGCAGAGAGACCAGCTTGCCCCCTTTCAATGCACAGAGACCAGCATGCCCCCTTTCAATGTGCAGAGACCAGCATGCCCCCTTTCAATGCACAGAGACCAGCATGCCCCCTTTCAATGCAAAGATCAGCGTGCCCCCTTTCAATGCAGAATGACCAGCGTGATCCCATTCAATGCACAGTGACCAGCGTGCCCCCTTTCAATGCAGAGAGACCAGCGTGCCCCCTTCAATGCAGAGATCAGCGTGCCCCCTTTCAATGCAGAGATACCAGCGTGCCCCCTTTCAATGCAGAGACCAGCGTGTCCCCTTTCAATGCAGAGACCAGCGTGCCCCCTTTCAATGCAATATGGTGATGCCACCTTTCTCCTGGGCTTAGAATCCAAGCTCCCCGACCACACTTCCCACGGGACTCACATATGGCATCTCGGATGGCTAGAGTCTTGCTGCCCAAAAGGACTGGGGTAGTCCAACAGTACTACAAACACAAGAAAACAAAGAAGGGCGCACCGACCTAGCGCATTATCCTCAATAGTATGGCTTTATTAATAAATCATAAAAATGGCTACTCACAAACAGAAGTTAAAAATGATCATATCAGACTCAATCGCTTGAGTGTCAGAAATAGTCCATGTCCATAGTCCCGTTGAGATGACGGCTGACGCGTTTCGAGGCTTAGCCTCTTCCTCAGAGCCACTGTGTTATGACCTTCTCACAAGTTTAAATAGCAGTACATTGTTCAAACCTCCTCCCTAAGGTCTTGGGAGCCCCTCCCTACCCATGTGATAGTCGTACTATATTTTCATATTCAAACCAATAACACATGTATACAAAACTAAAATTGCATCAAAGAAGTGCAGCTAAAACATATATTAACATCCATATATATTTCATAGTATGTAAAATAGCAATGAGAATTTTTTTTATATAATATTAGATATAATTTATAATTTATAAATTATAAAAAATATAAAAAATAAAAATTAAAAACACTCAAACCCTTTGCTTATGATGGAGGACCATTTGTATAATGCTAAACATGTACATACCCTACATGTATAGCTGGCCAAATGGGGATCCCAGGTGACTGTGTTGGCCTGCTGAGATCTCTCAGTAATGGCTGTAGCAGATCTACCCCTATGCTGAGTGTCCCACATGGGGGTGCTGTCATATAATCCATGGTAAGCTAGTCTCTATCCACTGCGGTGTATTGAGAGGGTAGCGAGGGGGTGCAGGAGGGGAGGGGCTGATCAGAATCTGCAGTCCTTAGCAGTATATCTGATTGCTATCTCCGTGGAACGCACGCCGCCGGCCGACTTCCGGGTCGCCGCGTCATGCATTACAACCTGTTGACGTCACTTCCGCTGACGTCATTTCCTCCTGTACGTCCATAGCGGCGGATGTACACACTTGAACAGGACGCCCAAAAGACTATCTCTAAAGCAGACATGTACAGTATACCACCAGGGTTATTGAAGATGATACCAGAAAGTATGGAATGGCATAATATACCTCCTACTGCCTGGATCACTGTTAGAATTGGGAAAAAATCCAGTGCTGGGTACATACTTTTAAACCGATCCGACTTTCCAAGCCCACAGGCAATCTTCTTTATTAGCAGAGGTCACAGCAGCATCATTAACATCAAGCTGTATGCAAAATAAATAAGAACAATCCCCTCTACACAGGCCCAGCCAATCAACAGGTCCAGCGCTCGCCATCCGCACACCCCAATCCACTACTCCTGCATCCCCACATCCTAACCATCTGCACAGCAATACTGACTACCCCCATGCCCCCACATCCTGGCCAACCGGGGGGAGTAGCCCTTGTCATTTCAATTCGGCAAGAATGCCTCAAAATGACAGTAGAGAGTATGGACAAGTGTATGCACTCAAAATACAACAAGACACACCTGCGTATTCATGCATATATCCCCAATCGTATACATGCATATGGGAATATAAACACCCCCTCAATATAATCAACAAAGGCGCCCTCAAAGCTATGGCGGGAATGCAGACCGGTAATGGTCAACGACATATTATCACCAAAAACACACATGTATATGCACATGCATCCAACCATACATGCACATGCATGCAAATAACCCGCAATAGAAAATCTAGAATCTTATCGGTGTCATTCCATGGGTACCTAAACTCCCTACAAATATATAAAAAAATCTATTTGAAAAAATGTTTTTTATATATAAAAATCCTATATATATATATAAAATATAATAAAACGATCGACCAAAAACGCCCTGGTGAAATCATCCAGGAAGGGAAAGGCTCGTCCTAAAATACTGAGTATGCTGGTTACATCTTATGCTACCAGCCATAGACATTTAAACACTTCAGACCTTGGATCTGCTTGCAAACTGAATTGAACTATAAATAAAGGTGTGTGTGTACACAAATGAGTGCACGCAAACCTACACATAGTGGTATCGCGATGTGCACATTATTAAAATAAACAACAGAGAGGGGAAAGAAAACCAGACGAAATGACTCAAGGCTTGGAAATAGACTGACTTCCATAACCATAATCTTAGAGATACAAATACATTTATATATGTGTCCCCCACCTATAAGGATGTCTGGGTGTGATCACAATAAATAGCCACCCTACACAACCCCATGGATCTCTATATCTTCATTAATACCCCCAGGTGCTAGGGACCCTAAAAGTGAATATCCAATAGGATTCCCTCTTACATCCTGGTCCCTACTGATTACTTTGATGCCGAAAACCTTCAGCCCAGTAGGATCCCCATCATGGAGCTGACCAAAATGTCGGGGTACAGAATAGTTATTGCGTTCTCTCAGTTCTTCCTTGATTTTTTTGTTTATTATACTACACTTGTGTTCCCCGAATCTCACTCTCAGGGGGCGTATGGTGCGTCCAACATATACTAAACCACACTGGCAAATCAGAGCATAGATCAAATAGCTGGTACCACAGTTAATAAACTGTTTGATCTTATAGCTCTGACCGTCGGAACCTGCTACCTCTTTTTTCTGATGCCACACAAAGGGGCAGGCTCCGCAGTTTTTAAACCCCGCATCTACAGTATAATTACCCCTTTGGTCAAAAACAGAGAACCAAGGATTAGATGTTGGTACCCCTTTGGGGACTCTGAGTTTCCGAACTTTGCTAGGTGCAATTTGACTTAAATCCATTGGTTTCCTAAAAACTATTTCAGGTCTTGGGGGTAAGGAATTCCCCAGAGCAGGATCTTGTTTTAGGATTTTCCAGTTGCGCTGTAGCACACGCTGGATGTCAAATGCCCTATTGTTGTACACAGTGCTGAACCTGACCGACTCGACTCTAGTAGTGCTGGAGGAATTCTATGTTTTAGCTGCACTTCTTTGATGCAATTTTATTTTTGTATACAGGTGTTATTGTTTTGATTATGAAATTATAGTACGACTATCACATGGGTACCATGAATCCACCCTGCTAGGGGTTAAATGGCAGTGTCACAAGAGGGAGAGGTGTAGTATTACTTCCACACCCCTAGAGGGAGGGGCCCCCAAGACCTTAGGGAGGAGGTTTGAACAATGTACTGCTATTTAAACTTGTGAGTAGGTCATGACACAGTGGCTCTGAGGAAGAGGCTAAGCCTCGAAACGCGTCAGCCGTCATCTCAACAGGACTATGGACATGGACTTTTCCTGACACTCAAGCGATTGAGTCTGATATGATCATTTTTAACTTCTGTTTGTGAGTAGCCATTTTTATGATTTATTAATAAAGCCATGCTATTGAGGATAATGCACTAGGTTGGTGCGCCCTTCTTTGTTTTCTTGTGTTTGCCCCCTTTCAATTCAGAGACCAGCGTGCCCCCTTTCAATTCAGAGACCAGCGTGCCCCCTTTCAGTGCAGAGATCATCGTGCCCCCTTTCAATGCAGATACCAGCGTGCCCCCTTTCAATGCAGATACCAGCGTGCCCTCTTTCAATGCAGAGACCAGCGTGCCCCCTTTCAAAGCAGAGACCAGCGTGCCCCCTTTCAATGCAGAAATCATCATGCCCCCTTTCGTTTTCAATGATTTTTGAAACCCCCTAGCACCTGGGGGTATTGAAAATTTTGAAAAATTTTACAAAATGCACATAGAAATCAGTTCAGAATATCAACGAGCAGTGGTATAACAGTATCTAACAGCCAATATTGCCCTAGAAGGCCAACACAATAATATAGTAAAGGTTCATAGCATATGTAACTGAAAATCATTAAACATAAGGTGCCATGAGAGACCGTTCCAATGGGTAGGTAGGCACTGCTAACCCAGATATTTGGCACCTTTCGATACAAGCCCCAGGGCTAATTGCAGAATAATGACCCTACATACTCCTGCCAAAGACAGAAGCCGAGAACAGAAGTTACAATGATGCTGCATGATATTACCACTGAAAACCTTATGAAAGCAGTGGTGAGAAAACAGTATAGAGAGTGAAATGGAAAAGAAAGCCTAGAGAGGAAAGGAAGAAAAGACAAGAGAAGAAGGAAGAAGTGGAAACGGACCCAAACCCGCACCCCGCCCCCAGACCCACCCGGATCCCTCAAGCACCCCCTGTGAGGTAGTTAATCCATGGTTCCCACACCTTGTCAAACCTGCGCATTCTATCCTCCAATTGAGCCGATAAGCGCTCGTTCACCATGATCCAGTTCAATTTGTGCCTAAGCTGCTCAAACGGTAGAATAGGAGACCTCCAGGATCTCGCAATCGTTATTTTCGCTGCAGTAAATATAAACGTGATGAGCCGCCGCTGCGCCCTCGTGGCTGCGTCCACCTTCCTGCCCAAGAGGGCCTGCTGAGGGGACTTGGTCAAATTCACTTGCATAAGAGTGTAGATGAAATTATACACTCTAATCCAAAAGCGTCTGACCTTGGGGCATTGCCACCAAATGTGAAACATCGTGCCTTCCTGACCACAACCGCAAAAACACAGGGGAGACGCCCCAGGCACAAAGGATGCAATCCTGGCTGGCACCATGTACCAACGCAGGAGTACCTTGTAATTCGCCTCTAGGATGGAGGTGTTGATTAGAGACCTGGAGGCCTCCTGGGCCATGGCACGCCAGTCTGCCAACTCCACGACTTCCTGGACATCAGCCTCCCACCGCTCCATATATGGAAGCTTTAAAGGCGAGTCAGTGAGCATACTATAAATCATAGATATATAGCCCTGTAGTTTGTCGTGCCTACGGCACAAATATTCCATAGAAGTCATGGTGGTCAGGTCGGAAAGACGAGACAGGGACCGCAGCTAATGATCAATTTGTGCAAACCGAAAATACTCAAATACAGGCAAGGCATGTTTATCAATCAATTGCTGACGTTTGAGGATACCCCTATGGTCACAAAAGTCCGCTATGCGGATCAGTCCCTTATTCGTCCACCACTGAAAGAATCTGGGGGAGAGACCCGGGGGGAACCCGCCGTTTGCAAGAATGGGGGCCAAGGGGACATGCAGGGACCTAAAGCCATGTAATTTGGACAATCGATCCCATAGGGCCAGGGAATGGGACAAGGCCGGGCACAAAATGGGAGGGCGATTCCCTAGGCGACAACCACATAATATGAGAGATCGCCAGGCCATGGACAGAGCTAGCTTACAACTCCATCCAGGCCGTCGGGGACCTGCTAAAGTGAAATCGCACCAACTGGGACAGCTGCGCAGCATAGTAATATTTCAGCAGGTCAGGCACCCCTAGGCCACCCCTGGCTTTAGGGGTATAGAGCGTTCGTTTGTTCACCCTAGGTCTCTTGTTCCCCCAGATGAATGAGAGAATGTGACCCTGAAATTTAAGCAAATCTGACCTTTTCAGCGCGACCGGCAGAGTGCGAAATAGATACAACACCCTCGGAAGGATGTTTATTTTGACATTGAGTACAATCTGCCAAACCATGAGGGAGGATGAATCGACCACCTTTCCATGTCAACCTTCAGATGTGCAAACAGAGGAGGGTAGTTCTTTGTGTACAGTGTGGACAAGGATGGTGTTAAATTAATGCCCAAGTAGGGTAACGCGTCCGTATGCCATACAAATTTATAGGAGTGCCTCAGTGTCTCCACTGTGCGACCATCCAGGGAAATATTCTTTGCCTGAGATTTCGCTTGATTAGTATGCAACCCTGAGATATGTGAGAAAGTATCCAACAGCGCAAACAAATTGGGTAAGGTTGTAATAGGAGAAGAGACAATGGCTAAAAGATTGTCCGCGAAAAGGGTGCACTTGTGCTCGACGCCTCCGCATACGACCCCCCGGACGTCCGGTGAAGCGCGAATTTTGATGGCCAACGGTTCTAGTGCTAAAACAAAAAGGAGAGGAGACAAGGGGCAGCCCTGGCGAGTGCCTCTGCAAATAGGGATAGGATCCGAAGAATAACCCTTCAACCTAAGCACGGCCTTGGGCGTACTATATAGGGCCCGTAACAAAGTAAGAAAAGGAGGGCCAAAGCCATAGCGGGCCAACACGTCGAAGAGATAGTCTCACGATAGGGAATCAAAAGCCTTGTGGATATCTAATGAAAGGAGCACACCCCTATGATGGCTCCCCCCGTCCCAATCTGATTCGATAGCCGTGACAATGTCCACGACCCGTCTGGTCTGATCCGAGGTCTGACGTCCAGGGACAAACCCAGCCTGGTCTGGATGTATATAGCGGGCCATAAAGGAGTTAAGCCTAGTGGCCATAATTTTTGCTAGTATTTTCAGATCAGAGTTAATCAATGAGATCGGGCGGTAGTTTTCACATATACTATGGTCCTTGCCCGGTTTGGGTAGGACATGAATATATGCCTTGTTCTCCTGAGGCGGAAGGGACTCTCCGTCGCGAAGGGCATTAAAAAAAAACGCATAGATGCGGGGATAGGACTTCCTGAAACTTGCAGTAATATGCCCCGGAAAACCCATCAGGCCCAGGGGCCTTGGTGGGATGTAATCCCTTGATCGCCTGTATTACCTCCGATTCCGTGATCCGCTCGTTCATGAGATTGACGTGGGATTGTAACAACGAAGGCAGATTCAGGTCAGCAAAAAAGGAGTCGGCCATTCCCCGATCGTAAGTCGCTGGAGCCCGGTAAAGTTTAGTATAGAACCTCGTGAATTCAGATGTTAGCAGGGTAGGATTGCGAGAGAGGACCCCCGTCCGCAACCGTAACCTGGGTAGGGCAGCTGTGAAGGGGCGAGGGGCCAGTTTCCTCGCTAACAGAGTGGTAGGTCTATCTCCCATGGTATAATATCGATGACGGGACCATCGAAGGTATTTCTCCGCTTGGGTCGTGAAACTCAAATTCAGTGCCAGTCTGGCTGCATCAATTTTGTGTCTAATATTTACGTGGGGGTGTGTTCGTTGCTCAAGGAGTAGTGCAGTCAGTGTTTGTTCTTGCGTTTTAATTGTACTCTCCCGGTTACGTTTCAGTCTAGCTGCAATCTGGATCAATTTAACACGAATCGTAGCTTTATGAGCCGCCCAGGTAACGGTTGGGGACGTATTGCCTGGCCTGTTTTCCTGGGAAAACTGTTTAATATCTCATTCAATCACCCCCAGGGCCCCAGGATCGTTTAATAAAGCCGCGTTAAGCCGCCACGGAGAAGGACCCGGAGTAGACCATAAAGCCGAAAACTGCACTAATACCTGCGAATGATCAGACCAGGAAGTAGCCAGAATCCGTGCCGAGCACACGCACGGGGCAAGGGCGGAGCTGGCAAACACGTGATCTATTCGAGAGTAGATACCATGGACATGTGAAAAATGCGTGTAGTCTCTCTGAGTCGGATTATATTCCCTCCACAGGTCCAGCAAATCCCAGTCATGAAGAAGGCGGGCCAATTTGGGACCGGTCTTCGGCACATGCCTATACCTGGGTATGCCCAGGACGGACTCGTCCAGTGTGTTCTCTAGAGGGAGGTTGCTATCACCCCCTAGGATAACCCTGCCCTGTGCTTTGGGAAGCAACGTGCGCAACATATCCTGAAAAAATCTGACCTGCGTTAGGGGTATAATAAGAGATAAAAGAGACTAGCTGATCGTGGACAAGGCCCACCACCATGAGGTACCGACCCTCCCTATCCCGAACCACCGTGACCGGAGTAAAGTGGACCCCGCGAGAAAAACATATAGCTACACCTCGCTTCTTGTCCTGAGCCGAGAGATATCTAGGCGCCGAAGTTTTGGAGAAATGCATTTCCTGCAACAGCAATATGTCAGCTTTCTGACGTTTGTATTGCAGGAAGGCCTTGGTGCGCTTTAGAGGAGAATTAAAGCCCTGCACATTATGTGATATCAGTGTGAATTTAGAGGAACCCGGAGGTGACATGGTGGTTTGGCAGAGCACTCTTACCTGGTCGCAGCGTAGTAGGTCCCAGCATGGCAGAATTCAACATCCCGCCATCCGGGGAGTCCGGGAGCAGCAGCACGGGGCTAGAACGCGGAGCCTGGGTCCAAGAGAAGGAAAAAGAAAGTTAGAGAAAGAATAGAAGAAAGCAGGAGGATTTACCCCCCATGCCGAAAAGGCACTAATACAAAACACAATAGAAAGTACTTGGGAATTGTATTCCCCCAGTTCCCAAACCTGGGGCATGTGTTGTGAGATTGCCCCAATCACAAGAGAAGGACAAGTTCACAGGAGTGGCATACGGTAACATCCCGGTCAACAGTCCGAGAAACACAAGAAGGCAGGGAGTCAGGAGGGGCCCACCCCCCAGGACCACCCAAGTCCCTGATATATGCTGTACTACCAGGAGACCCAGTCGCCCCCGCAACCAAAAACCTGTCAGGCAGAGCCTGCGACCGGTCCTCCAACAGCCAAAGGCAAAAAAGTGGGACTAATAAAAACAAACAAAAAGGGGAACCATCTTCAATAGAACCCTTCCCACCCTTACCCAACCGTCACCGCAAAGGCGGCGCCGGCCAGGATTGACAGGGACGGGAATCAACAGTACAATGAACATAAGTCAGGCATAATAAAAAAAAACTGGAACAAGAGAAAGTAATCTCGGCACACTTCAGGTCTTGCGCCCATTCTTCTTAGCGGAGGGGGCGCCGCGATGGGACCACACCGGGGATATCGGGCGATTCGGCTGGGCAGCTGGCGGTGGCTGTGGAGAACACGGCTCTCTGGATAAGATGCCCAATTTCAGAAGCAAATCCTCTCCGGCATGGAAATTAGTGAATGAATGATTCTTGCCATTAAAAGTAAATGACAGCCGAAAGGGGAAGGACCAACGATACTTGATGTGATTGTCCATCAACCGTTGAAGTAAAGGCTTAAGAGTGCGGCGCTTCTGCACGGTGGAAGGGGCCAGGTCCGTGAACAGCTGTATTGGGGAGCCAAGCAGAGTGAGCTCCTGGCGGTTCCTGGCTGCCGACATCATCTTCTCTTAAATTTTATTGTAGTGCGGTTTTAAAATTATGTCACGGGGAAGACCATCTGGCCGCAGTGCAGTTAGGGCACTATGTACCCTGTCCACTTCCAATTGATGTGGAGAAATGTCCGGAATCAAGTCCCTCATAAGGTCCTGGACTGCTGCCTCCAGATCTTGATGCGTCTCAGGAAGACCCCTTATGCGCACATTATAACGGCGCGATCTGTTTTCTACATCCTCAATTTTAGAATAGGCCTCCTCCAACCGTTCATGAAGTTCAGTCACTAATTTAGTATTCTGATTAACCTTGAGTAGAGAGCCATCCACCTTGTTTTCAATAGTGTCAAGTCTTGCCCCAAAACTCTGAAGATCCTGCTTTATATCAGTAGTGATGATGGAGCACGTTTTGGACAGTTCCTGCTGGAGCATAGTAGAAAATCGTGCCAATAATAATGCATCACCTGAATAGGGGGCCTGGGGGGGGGGGGGCGCCTTATCCACTCCCGTGGGGCTAGGCTGGCTGAATAGAGAGTTCGCCATATCAGCCATGTTCCGGTCCATCGAGGAGCCCGGGGAGCCGGACATCTCAGGCCTGCCGTAAGAGGGGGCGGGGGAAGGTAGCTGGAAACTCACCCCGGCGCCCGGAGATCCCCCAGATGCCCCCGATGCCTGTGAGGAGAAGGGGTCACCCATGTCCTCCCCAGAAGGGGAATTGGCAGCCAAAGTGGGAGATGCTGGAGTGGGAGGCTGTTCCAAGGCCGCGTCCCGACCGCCCCGAGCGGTCTGCTTGCCCGGCGCCATCTTGGGGGAGGGCGTTTTCCCAGTGGAGATAGGCCGCAATCCTTCACAGTGGTTGCCCCGCTTGTAAGGCCGTTTCCTGGGCAATCCGGCCGACCCCCGCCGCATGACAGCCTCACGGACCTCCGGGGAGATTCACGGCCGCCACTCAGCCTCCCGCCGCTTGATTTAGCTGAACTTAAACCGGCGATGTGCGGAGCGCGATTAGACCATGTCCGCTCTCGTGCCCGCACGCATGCACACTCTATCGTGCCCCCTTTCAATGCAGAGACCAGCGTGCCCCCTTTCAATGCAGAGATCATCGTGCCCTCTTTCAATGCAGTGACCAGCGTAAGCATGCCCCCCCCATGAGTCCAGTGCACTTACCTCAGGCAGCGGCGGCTTCTCCTCAGTCCCCCGGCATCTCCTCAAGTCCTCCCGCCTCCTCCTCGGCCAATGGCATGGGGTTTGCCTTTCGGCCAATCAGGAAGCGGGTCTCAAACCCGCTTCCTGATTGGCCAGGAGGAGGATCCATGTGACAATAGCGAATTTTCATTCGCTATTATCACACAATGGGTGAGCTCGGGGCGCACTGCTCTGCGCCCCGGGTCCAACCTTTGCTGAAGCCTATTAGAGCCTCTCGCTCTAATCAGGTGATTAAAAAAAAAAGAAACCCTTGAACTCCATGCGTCCGGCGCCCCGCATGTAGATTAGGGGGTCGGACGCATGGATAGGGGGGCGACGCCCCTGCACCCCCAACGCACCAGCCGCCACTGACTGACTGTATTGCATTATATTAACCCAACGGGACATCTCATATGATTTATTGTTCTGTATCTTATGAACATTTGTTACCATATGAGCAAGATCTGTTTTTTCTGTCTACTTTGTATGTGGGAAGTCTTGTGCCTCCCAAAAATTGGGATATCTGTTACCATTTATGAAAGACCCAATAAAAAAAAAACCACAAGGTATAAAGCACCTGGATACACTAAGGCCTCTTGCACGCTGCAGCTTGAAAAAGCTCAGTACACTTTTTTTTTTTTTTTTACTAAGCTAAAATACAGCCCATTAATTGTAATGTGCCTGTGCACACAGGCGCATAAACAAGAGCCGTGCATTCTTCAGTAAAAATAAAATAGAAAAATCTGCATTTTTTTTGTCAGTATTTTACGCCTCATGCGTGCAAATACGCGTGATTGTGCACAAATGTGCACAAATGGCCATTTACATAATGCACAAAACAAGAACATGAAAATACGTGAAAATATATAACAAAGAAAAACACATGAAAACGTAAATGCTCAAACACAGGAGTATCGTGTGGAAGAGGCCTAAGAAGATTTTAGTATACTTTTACTAATGCGTTTCAAAGTTGCAAAACTGTGTTCAGGAATTAAGATTTGTTTTACTCTCAGTCACCAAGGAGTTAACATTTTATTTGGTCCTTTAGTAACTTGTAATGCATGACATGTAGTGGTACAAAAAAATACATTGCATGGTATCAGTTTCACTGCTGTCACGGGTGTATTGGTAGATCAGAGGAGTGTCACTTGCTATTTAGGTCATATTGTATTGAGTTATGATATTGGTATATGAAGCCTTACAGCATTGTAACACACTTGTTGCCTGCATTGGTCTTCTACACAAATACACCAACTTCTATGGTCTTTTCTCCTTTCATTTTTCTTTTTTCCACTGACTGTATTGCATTATATTAACCCAATGGGACATCTCATCTGATTTATTGTTCTGTATCTTGTGATCTTTTGTTACCATATATTCAAGATCTGTTTTTTTCTGTCTACTTTGTATGTGGGAAGCCTTGTGCCTCCCAAAAATTGGGATATATGTTACCATTTACTAAAAGAAAGAAACCAAAAAAACCACAAGGTGTAAAGCACCTGGATACACTAAGTAGATTTTCGTACACTTTTACTAATGCATATCAAAGTTGTAAAATTGTGTTCAGGAACTTGATATGCGTGACATGTAGTGGTACAAAGAATACATTGCATGGTATCAGTTTCACTGCTGTCACATTGTATTGGTAGATCAGAGGAGTGTCACTTGCTAATGTATTAAATTATGATATTGGTATGTCTGTAGATCATTCCTGACATGTGCAGACACACTCAGATCAGCCGATCTCAGTCTGATTATACAGAGAAGGATTTTTATTGACTATCGCTGCTCTTTTCCCCAGATACTGGTAGCTTGTACAATCCACTTTCCCCCAAGCTCAGTATTTTTACTGAGAAATATATTATGAAGAATGACATTGCTGACCTACTTTTTAAAATTTTAGCTACCTAGCTGTCTCTGGTCTTACTACTATATTACCAAAAGTATTGGGATGCTTGCATAGCTCCCAACTGTCCCTGATTTTGAGGGACTGGCCCTGATTTGAAGCAATGTCTCTCTGTCCCTCTTTCCTCCTTATTTGTCCCTCATTTTGGTCTGATCTATATAGTTGTATATAAAATGCACTATTTGTCTTTCAAAAATCGTTTCCCAGTGCTAAACCTTTCCTTCAATTTCCAAATTGCTGCTTTTGTAAATTTCAAAAACCAATAAAAGGAATAGTAGTGGTAAAAAAAAATAAAAAAATAAGCCCTTGTAGGTTAAACTAATCTTTTTTGTCCTATGCCTACATTATTGTGCTAGTAGCTGTCCCTCGTTCCCATCCCAAAAAGTTGGGAGGTATGCGCTTGCCTTTACACACACATGAACTTTAATGGCATCCCAGTCTTAGTCCATAGGGTTCAATATTGAGTTGGCCCACCCTTTGCAGCTATAACTGCTTCAACTCTTCTGGGAAGGCTGTCCACAAGGTTTAGGAGTGTGTCTATGGAAATGTTTGACCATTCTTCCAGAAGCGCATTTGTGAGGTCTGGCACTGATGTTGGAGAGAAGGCCTGGCTCGCAGTCTCCGCTCTAATTCATCCCAAAGGTGTTCTATCGGGTTGAGGTCAGGATTCTGTGCAGGCCAGTGAAGTTCCTCCACCCCAAACTCGCTCATCCATGTCTTTATGGACCATGCTTTGTGCACTGGTCCAAATCATTTGATGGAGGGGGGATTATGGTGTGGGGTTGTTTTTCAGGGGTTGGACTTGGCCCCTTAGTTCCAGTGAAGGGAACTCTAAGTGCCGGATCACACATTTGCGATGCAGGAACCCTGCAAATCCACTGCGGGTTCCCACATCGCACTCAACTCGCAGTTCACACTGCCATATGCAAATCGCTGGGGATGTCAATACAAAGTTAATAATACTTCCAGATCAGTTCGCATATCGCAGTGCGAACTGTCAGTTCGGGCATGAATCGGATGGCATAGGTTTGAACACCCATGTGATCCGATTCTTGTTCAGACCAAAAAAAAGGTCCTGTGCGACTTTGGTCCGAATGTGATCTGTATGGCAGAATTCGCAACGCACAGACATTGCATGTGATTTGCAGAGCAGTGCATTGAAAATCACATGCGATGTCTGACATTGCTGAAGTGTGAACTGGCACTCAAGGTACCAGCATGCAAAGACATTTTGGACGATTTCATGCTCCCAACTTTGTGGGAACAGTTTGGGGATGGCCCCTTCCTGTTCCAACATGACTGCGCACCAGTGCACAAAGCAAGGTCCATAAAGACATGTATGAGGGAGTTTGGGGTTGTAGGAACTTGACTGTCCTGCACAGAGTCCTGACATCAACCCAATAGAACACCTTTGGGATTAATTAGAGAGGAGACTGTGAGCCAGGCCTTCTGTCCAACATCAGTGCCAGACCTCACAAATGCGCTTCTGGAAGAATGGTCAAACATTCCCATAGACACACCCCTAAACCTTGTGGACAGCCTTCCCAGAAGAGTTGAAGCTGTTATAGCTGCAAAGGGTAGGCCAACTCAAAATTGAACCCTACAGACTAAGACTGGGATGCCATTAAATTTCATGTGTGTGTAAAGGCAGGTGTCCCAATACTTTTGGTATCATAGTGTTTATGAGGTCTTTTTGAGGTGGGTCTTCTTCTGTAGAGCCACATATGTGTAAATCTGTGTTTGTGCTGAATATAACATTTCATTTTACTTTTTAAGGCAAGTTTTTTCTTTGATAATTAGAAAACATAGGGAGATATCCATTACCAATGAACCAATGAAAGTTCCAATTTATATTTTTAAAAATGTGGTATAATGAATCTGGCTACACTAAGCAGTTGTTTTGATATGTACAGTTTAATATACTCATTTCAATGTTGCAAAACTGGGTTCAGGCTTTAAGATTTGTTTTACCTTCCATCATGGAGGGTTGAATATCAGTGTAAATGTAATGAGTATAAAGTGTAAAAATAAATAATATTCTACTTTACTTTTGTTTTCAGATCTAAAGGCACGGTATAAACCCCTTGTCCTAATATCCAGTATAGCGCTGATTTCAATTATTGGACCTTTAATCATTTTTGTGTTTTTCATTAAGCAAAGAAGAAAGAGTAAGTGACTTGAAACATTTTATTACATGATAGTAAATAATTCTTCCTGTATGCTACACTAATAAGTATCTTATCACCAGGCAAGTGTAACACGTCATATACTGTAAGAATGTATCTGCACATCTGTACATCTGTAGCTAAACATTTAATATCTTCTACAACTCCTTCTATTATCATAACACCCGTTTACACTTGTGCATTGGAGCAATCCATGCTAAAATGCATGCAGTAAAGCATTTTGCCACAGTACATGCCAATGTACCTGCTCTATGTCTAGTGCATTGCGTGTCATGAATGGTGAGTGGACCCAAACGCACTGTACAGTAAAGTGCATCACAGGTTGCACAGCAGCCCAATACAGACCGTACATTGTGAAGTGTTGTGTTATAAAAAACAAGTCATGCTATTTTTTTTCATCCATTGTGGTGCATTGGCAGCCTATTCATAATGAAAGGGCTTGCCCTAATGAAATATAAATGAATGCATGCCATGACAAATGTAAACGTGTGAATGTACCCTTTAAAAAAGACACTTTTACCTTGTCATGCAGGGCAAAGTGACAGTGTTTCTGCAAAAGCCGACTTCTTTCCCCGCAGCCAATTACATCACTTACCCGGTTATTTGACAGTGCCAGGGCCTAACATTTGGCTGCTAGACCTGAGAACTGGCCCAAATGAAGCCATGTATTGTGTATGGCTGTGGAGGAGGTGAGAGGGATCACTGGTAAGGTGGGTATAGAGGGTTTAGAGAGGAGGCCTATTGCCTTCCCCCTCCGCCTTTGGCCCCAAGGGGTTTGGGGGTGGGAAGGCCATATACACAGGTAAGATGACAGAGATGAAGCAAGGCTTATGAAAATAGGGCAAGCTAAATGTGAAATGCCACAGTGTAAGATTTTTATGTAGCTTGTATGAGCGTTTAGTTTTATTGGGGTATAATTAGTTTCCTGTCTCTACATCAGGGGCTGACTGGCAACTTTCGGGCCAAGGGGAAAGTACAAACCAGAGGCCCATGGTGCAGCGACTCGCCCCCTCTCCCACTCTCCCACTCTCCCCTCTTTCCGGCCTCCTCCTGACTCCCATTCCATGCTAAAGCTCTGCTCAAGGTGCTCTCTACCAGTCGAATTCGGGTTCCCAACCTGGCCAGCAGAGGCTGGTTGGGGGGAACTTGGAAAGCTTGGTTGGGATGGCTGGGGGAGGAGAGTCTCCAGTGAGGCATGGAACCAGCCTCTGCTCAGACACAGTTTACACCATCCATGTTGGGGGGGGAGGCCTGCGCTCAGTTCCTGCCTTCATCCCACACTCCGTAGGTCAGCAGCGGGGACTTTTTACTTCCCTTCACCAGGAATCCTTTAGGCATGTCTATGGCAGAAGTGGTGCAGTCTTTTTATGGGGCATCAGAGCAGCCTGGGGGGGGGGCAATTGCCCCCCTGGCCCAGTCCTCAACCTGCTCTACATACTATTGGCCTTGCTTATACTAAACTGACCTACTCCACTTTATCATTCAGCAATCCAATACCAAAGTCTCTGCAGCCTATGGAGGCATTGCCTTTTGGATCTTTGAAGTGTTGGGGTGGGGCCAAACCCCAGTGCTAATTGAACATGTTCAACATGATGCGGAGGAAAAGTGCCCAAACAACTTTTTGGAAGGATTCAGCCATATTTACATTTAATAAACTAATATTTATGTTACAAGTTCAGTTTAAAGTGTACCTATAGCCATGTTCTTTTGCTTTGGATACAGTAGGGGATAGTTGGGACTCCTGCAGGTTTTTGTTCTGGTCTGCGTCTTGTTTAGGACATTTTTGGAGACACAAGAAGTGAGGGAAAATCCTCTCTCAGACAGCTTTTATAGGGACTGGTGACCCCAGTGGAAGATTTACCCTCACAACCATAACATTTTAGATTTCCCATCACTATATTTACTTGTGACATTGGTTCCCAGGACAATTAGAAAGTGTGAATCTCCCTAGTGAGGATAAAGGAAGGAATAAAAACCTGACTGAAGTTGGAACACTTTTGTTTAGTTTTGGCTACAGATACACTTTAGCTTCAGTTAATTCCTCTCTTGCTCTTATAAAAAAGTTGATATTCTTCTTAGTACTTTGAAAATATAACTCACTATTAGAAAAGCTATCCTTTAAATGTCCCATTCCTTGACAAGTCTTATACAGTCAGGTCCATAAATATTGGGACATCGACACAATTCTAATCTTTTTGGCTCTATACACAACCACAATGGATTTGAAATGAAACAAATAAGATGTGCTTTAACTGCAGACTTTCAGCTTTAATTTGCGGGTATTTACATTCAAATCAGGTGAACAGTGTAGGAATTACAACAGTTTGTATATGTGCCTCCCACTTTTTAAGGGACCAAAGGTAATGGGACAGATTAACAATCATAAATCAAACTTTCACTTTTTAATACTTGGTTGCAAATCCTTTGCATTTAATTACAGCCTGAAGTCTGGAACGCATAGACATCACCAGACGCTGGGTTTCATCCCAGGTGATGCTCTGCCAGGCCTCTACTGCAACTGTCTTCAGTTCCTGCTTGTTCTTGGGGCATTTTCCCTTCAGTTTTGTCTTCAGCAAGTGAAATGCATGCTCAATCGGATTCAGGTCAGGTGATTGACTTGGCCATTGCATAACATTCCACTTTTATTCCCTTAAAAAATTCTTTGGTTGCTTTCGCTGTATGCTTCGGGTCATTGTCCATCTGCACTGTGAAGCGCCGTCCAATGAGATCTGAAGCATTTGGCTAAATATGAACAGATAATATTGCCTGAAACACTTCAGAATTCATCCTACTGCTTTTGTCAGCAGTCACATCATCAATAAATACAAGAGAACCAGTTCCATTGGCAGCCATACATGCCCACGCCATGACACTACCACCACCATGCTTCACTGATGAGGTGGTATGCTTTGGATCATGAGCAGTTCCTTTCCTTCTCCATACTCTTCTCTTCCCATCACTCTGGTACAAGTTGATCTTGGTCTCATCCGTCCATAGGATGTTGTTCCAGAACTGTGAAGGCTTTTTTTGATGTTGTTTGGCAAACTCTAATCTGGCCTTCCTGTTTTTGAGGCTCACAAATGGTTTACATCTTGTGGTGAACCCTCTGTATTCACTCTGGTGAAGTCTTCTCTTGATTGTTGATTTTGACACACATACACCTACCTCCTGGAGAGTGTTCTTGATCTGGCAAACTGTTGTGAAGGGTGTTTTCTTCGCCAGGGAAATAATTCTTCGGTAATCCACCACAGATGTTTTCCGTAGTCTTCCGGGTCTTTTGATGTTGCTGAGCTCACCGGTGTGTTCTTTCTTTTTAAGGATGTTCCAAACAGTTGATTTGGCCACACCTAATGTTTTTGCTATCTCTTTGATGGGTTTGTTTTGTTTTTTCAGCCTGATGATGGCTTGCTTCACTGATAGTGACAGCTCTTTGGATCTCATATTGAGAGTTGACAGCAACAGATTCCAAATGCAAATATCACACTTGAAATGAACTCTGGACCTTTTATCTTCTTCTTGTAAATGGGATAATGAGGGAATAACACACACCTGCCCATGGAACAGCTGAGCAGCCAATTGTCCCATTCTTTTGGTCCCTTAAAAAGTGGGAGGCACATATACAAACTATTGTGATTCCTACATAGTTCACCTGATTTGGATATAAATACCCTCAAATTAAAGCTGAAAGTCTGCAGTTAAAGCACATCTTGTTTGTTTCATTTCAAATCCATTGTGGTGGTGTATAGAGCCAAAAGGATTAGAATTGTGTCGATGTCCCAATATTTATGGACCTGACTGTACTTACCTGTCCATGACCTTCTAAATCTTTGCCTACATAACCAGTACAGCCTCTTCTCCCAAACTCTCCTGGCCAGGCTGTACTCCTGCAATGAAATAATGTCCATTAAAAACCTTTGGAAAGACCACCAATTATTGGTTCTATCAGTGGATGGCCTTTCCATATGAATAAATGGAGATGGAAGCCAGGCTTGGAGATTCTTACATGTGTGTGGCTCCCACAGCATACATCATAGAGGAGTAGGGGTAGGTAAGTATAAGAGTTGGGTGGGTCCTGGGGTGGGATGCATTTAAAAGATATTTGCACTAAAAGTACAATCATCTTCAAATGATTCCATTGCCAACTTTCTGAGTCTGTGCTATTTCAGTACCTCTGTAAAGATAATATCTAAATGTATCTCTTTCGTGTCACAGGCTTTGCAAAGGTGAGAGATATCACTCGCTCCTCGGGTGTTACTTTCAGCTTAGATGTGGATCATTTTCACCCAGAAGATATTAGTGTATCTTGGCAGGTGATCCAGCCGCCATCAAACACACAGCCCTGTCCTATAGACTCTACCATTATAAAAACTCAAAACCAAGATGGAACCTTCAATGCCACCAGCACTTGTGAAAGCCTCAGAGAGAAGATCCAGGAAGATGGGGAATATGTTGTCCGAGCTGTAGTGGAACACAGCAAACTGAAACACCCAAAACAAAGAGAATGGAGAAGCGATAATAAAGATAACAGAGGTATGGTCAATATTTTGTTAAAGACAAGATTGTCATAAAATCTGACATTGTTGAAGCCCAAATACAAATTGAGACCCATCGTTTCTCTCTAATGACTGTATTTCAATATCTTACCTAACAAATTATTAATTTCATTGGTCCAACATGCCCCTCTGCTAAGTCAGACCTTAAACACAGCTCTACTTCAAGGAGTTCCTATTTAATTAAAGATGTGGTTACCAGTTCAAAGTATCAGAAGCTCCTGGTAAAAAAAAAAGCTTGAATTGTGGAAAGATTAGAGATGTCCAATTATCTGAAAAAGGAACACATTTAGCCCATTTACTTTGAAAAGGAATTCCAGGTAACACTGTAACATGAGGGAAGGAGGATGAATCTCAGTCATATGTAAGCTCCATGCCAAGACCTGCAGCTTATAGAGGTTTTTTCTCCACCTAAAAGGAGAGAGTGAAAGGAAGGTGCTTGCAGAATCCTTAAAGCGGAAGTGCAGCCTAATAACTTAAATTCTCCCCTGTAATCATTGATGTGAGGCGGAGTTCAGCCTTATGTGTCAAAATGAAAAAATCCCAGTTTTTCTCCCTGGATTCTTAAGTTTCAGTGCTGTCACATGGGTTCCATTCCTCTTCCTGCAGAGTCCAAGAGCAGCAAGTGGGTGTGGTTACTGAAAGCCAGTGACATCACTTTTAGGGAGGGGCACTGTTCCTGTGTAGCTAGTGGGCATAAACAGAATGGGAGGAGCTGATCATGGGTTCCCGCCCAGTGTTCTCTCATCAGTAAGGATGCATCGTACATCCTAATTCATGAGATAATGAAGAAATAAAATTGAGCCAATTACACAGGGGACGGGGGACAGGGGACGGGGGGGGGGGGGCACATGTACAGTATAGCCGTGTGGGGGTGGAAGGACACATATACAGTATAGCTGTGCTGGGGGGGGCACATATACAGTATAGCTGTGCTGGGGAGGAGGGGCACATATACAGTATAGCTGTGCTGGGGGGAGGGGCACATATACAGTATAGCTGTGCTGGGGGGAGGGGCACATATACAGTATAGCTGTGCTGGGGGGAGGGGCACATATACAGTATAGCTGTGCTGGGGAGGAGGGGCACATATACAGTATAGCTGTGCTGGGGGGGAGGAGCACATATACAGTACAGCTGTGCTGGGGGGGTGCACATATACAGTATAGCTGTGCTGGGGGGGTGCACATATACAGTATAGCTGTGCTGGGGGGGGGGTGCACATATACAGTATAGCTGTGCTGGGGGGGTGCACATATACAGTATAGCTGTGCTTGGGGGGTGCACATATACAGTATAGCTGTGCTGGGGGGGGTGCACATATACAGTATAGCTGTGCTGGGGGGGTGCACATATACAGTATAGCTGTGCTGGGGGGGTGCACATATACAGTATAGCTGTGCTGGGGGGGCACATATACAGTATAGCTGTGCTGGGGGGGTGCACATATACAGTATAGCTGTGCTGGGGAGGAGGGGCACATATACAGTATAGCTGTGCTGGGGAGGAGGGGCACATATACAGTATAGCTGTGCTGGGGGGAGGGGCACATATACAGTATAGCTGTGCTGGGGAGGCACATATACAGTATAGCTGTGCTGGGGGGGCACATATACAGTATAGCTGTGCTGGGAGGGGGGAGGGGCACATATACAGTATAGCTGTGCTGGGGGGGGGGGGTGCACATATACAGTATAGCTGTGCTGGGGGGGAGGAGCACATATACAGTATAGCTGTGCTGGGGGGGCACATATACAGTATAGCTGTGCTGGGGGGGCACATATACAGTATAGCTGTGCTGGGGAGGAGGGGCACATATACAGTATAGCTGTGCTGGGGGGGAGGGGCACATATACAGTATAGCTGTGCTGGGGGGGGGGGGTGCACATATACAGTATAGCTGTGCTGGGGGGGGGGGGTGTGCACATATACAGTATAGCTGTGCTGGGGGGGGGGTGCACATATACAGTATAGCTGTGCTGGGGGGGAGGAGCACATATACAGTATAGCTGTGCTGGGAGGGGGGAGGAGCACATATACAGTATAGCTGTGCTGGGGGGGCACATATACAGTATAGCTGTGCTGGGGGGGCACATATACAGTATAGCTGTGCTGGGGGGGTGCACATATACAGTATAGCTGTGCTGGGGAGGAGGGGCACATATACAGTATAGCTGTGCTGGGGAGGAGGGGCACATATACAGTATAGCTGTGCTGGGGGGAGGGGCACATATACAGTATAGCTGTGCTGGGGAGGCACATATACAGTATAGCTGTGCTGGGGGGGCACATATACAGTATAGCTGTGCTGGGAGGGGGGAGGGGCACATATACAGTATAGCTGTGCTGGGGGGGGGGGTGCACATATACAGTATAGCTGTGCTGGGGGGGAGGAGCACATATACAGTATAGCTGTGCTGGGGGGCACATATACAGTATAGCTGTGCTGGGGGGGCACATATACAGTATAGCTGTGCTGGGGAGGAGGGGCACATATACAGTATAGCTGTGCTGGGGGGGAGGGGCACATATACAGTATAGCTGTGCTGGGGGGGGGGTGCACATATACAGTATAGCTGTGCTGGGGGGGGGGGTGTGCACATATACAGTATAGCTGTGCTGGGGGGGGGTGCACATATACAGTATAGCTGTGCTGGGGGGGAGGAGCACATATACAGTATAGCTGTGCTGGGAGGGGGGAGGAGCACATATACAGTATAGCTGTGCTGGGGGGGCACATATACAGTATAGCTGTGCTGGGGGGGCACATATACAGTATAGCTGTGCTGGGGGGGAGGGGCAGATATACAGTATAGCTGTACTGGGGGGAGGGGCACATATACAGTATAGCTGTACTGGGGGGAGGGGCACATATACAGTATAGCTGTGCTGGGGGGGTGCACATATACAGTATAGCTGTGCTGGGGAGGAGGGGCACATTTACAGTGTAGCTGTGCTGGGGGCGGCACATATTCAATATAGCTGTGCTGGGGGTGGAGGGGGAGGGGCACATATACAGTATAGCTGTGCTGGGGGGCACATATTCAATATAGCTGTGCTGGCGGTGGAGGGGGAGGGGCACATATACAGTATAGCAGTTCTAGGGGGGAGGGGCACATATACAGTATAGGAGGGAGGGGCACATATACAGTATAGCAGTGCTAGGGGGGAGGGGCACATATACAGTATAGCTGTGCTGGGGGGAGGGGCACATATACATTATATACAGTATAGCTTTGCTGGGGGGGAGGGGCACACACACAGTATAGCTGGGCTTTGAATGAAGACTCCCATAGGAGAAGGAAGCAGGACACGGGGGAGGGGGGGAGGACTGTCAGTGTAGCTGGAAATGCTCGGGGGTCTCAGCTCACAGTCTACAATAATCATAGTAGAGGCAACCACACTAAGTCTCCATTTCCACTAGTGCCTTTAAACCAGAGAGTGTAAAGTTGGATCAAAGTCGCTCTAAATCACAATAGTGGAAATGTAGACTAAAGTGCCGTTTCCACTAGTGTGACTTGTCATGTGACTTTGGACAAAGTTGCATGAAAAGTCACAGCCCATTGATTTCAAAGGCACCCGTTCCCATCTATGTGACTTTGAAAATCAGCGACTTTGAAAAGGTGCCTGCACTACTTTGATGCAACTTGGATCCAGAGAGTATAAAGTTTGATCAAATTCACATCAAAGTCGCACTCTAAGTTGCAATAGTGGAAACATAGACTACGGCCCCTTTCATACATGTGTGACTTGTCCTGTGATTTGGGACTGCAAAGCCGCATGACAAGTCACACTCCATGATTTACAATGAGTACCATTCATATCTGTGTGACTTCAAGTTGCAATGACTTCAAAGTAGTCCCTGCACTACTTTGGTCTGACTTTGATGCTTTTTGAGGTCCAAAGACATAGGCATTGCTTCAAGTTCAGTAAAATCACAGCAAAATCGCGCGACTTTTAGGCCGCACAAGTGGAAAAAGGGCTTTAAGCTCCATTTCCACTAGTGCAACCAGTTAATGGCACCCATTCCCATCTATGCAACTTTGAAAAGGTACCTGCACTACTTTGGTGCAACTTTTCATGCAACTTTGATCTAGAGAGTGTAAAGTTGGATCATAGTTGCATCAAAGTTGCACTCTAAATCGCAATAGTGGAAATGTAGACTAAAGCTCCGTTTCCAGTAGTGCGACTTGTCATGCGACTTTGGACGCACAAAGTCACATGAAAAGTTACAGCCCATTAATTTCAATGGCACCCGTTCCCTTCTATGCGACTTAGAAAATCAGCAGTTTTGAAAAGGTACCTGCACTACTTTGATGCAACTTTGATTCAGAGAGTGTAAAGTTGGATCAAAGTTGCACTCCAAAGTTGCACTCTAGCCTAGTGGCTATGTTTCCACTGGTGCGACTCTTAACCACTTGCCGACCGCCGCACGACTATCTACGTGGGCGGTCAGCCCCTCACAGGCAAAGTGACGTAGGTCTACGTCGCTCGCCTGTGAGGGTTTAGGGAGCGAGCGCGCGCCGCCGGAGGCGCGCTCCTGCGTGGTCACGGACCCCCCCGCGCGTGTGACCGGCGGACCCGATGTCCGCCGGCCACTCGGCGATCGGCGGGGGAGAGGGAGAAAGTCAGGCAGCTTGTGTAAACAAGCTGCCTGTCATTCTCCCCTCTGTATGAGAGCTGATCATATGGATCTACTATGTAGATCCGTTGATCACTCTGCATACAGATGAAGCCACAGCCAATCACAGTTAGAATCACGCCCCTAGGGACACACACAGCCCCTCCCTCTCAAATAAAGTTAACCCCTTCACTACCAGTGTATTTTTACAGTAACAGTGCATATATATAGCACTGATTACTGTAGAAATGTCACTGGTAACCCCAAAAGTGTCAAAAATGTCAGTCAAGGGTCCGATCTGTCTGCCGCAATGTCGCAGTACCGCAAAAAAAATCACAGATCGCCGCCATTACGCGTTAAAAAAAAAAACAACAAAAATGACAAAAATCTTTCCCTTTGTTAGTAAACGCAATAACTTTTGCGCAAACCAATCAAAATACGCTTTTTGCGATTTTTTTTACCAAACATAGGTAGCATAAAACAAATTGGCCAAAAATGTTAAAAAATTTTGATTTTTACATTTTTTTTGGGGGGAATTTCATATAAAAAAAAGGGAAAAATATTGCTATTTTTGCAAAATTGACGCTCTTTTTTTGTTTATAGCGCGTGATCAAAAAATCATACAGGTGATCAAATACCGCCAAAAGAAAGCTCTGTTTGTGGGAAAAAAAGGACGCCAAATTCGTTTAGGTACAGCGTCGCACGACCGCGCAATTGTCCGTTAAAGTCACGCAGTGCCGAATCGCAAAATACCCCCTGGTCTTTTAGCAGCCAAATCCTCCGGGGCTTAAGTGGTTAAGTTGTGCGATTTAGAGTGCGACTTTGAGTGCAGCTTTTATCCAACTTTACACTCTCTGGATCAAAGTCGCATCAAGGTAGCGCAGGCACCTTTTCAAAGTCGCTGATTTTAAAAGTGGCATAGATGGGAACGGGTGCCATTGAAATCAATGGGCTGTGATTTGTCATGCGACTTTATGTGTCCAAAGTTGCATAACAAGTCACACTTGTGGAAACGGAGCCCAAAACTCATTACTCAGATGTAATGAGGAATATGAATGGATCTGTATCCTTCTACACTTTCACACATGTTCCTTTGTACCTTATTCATGTGATACACCCCCCCCCCCCCAATCCTCCCTCTCTCTCTCTCTCAGGAGAAGCTGCTGGCCTATAAAGCCAGGAGGAAATCATAGTGAAGGATAGGAGTGGTGGGAGGGATGGGGGTGGGGCTGGGCAGGTCTAGGCATGCCTGTCTAAGAAAGACTGACAACCTTTTCAGGAAGTGAGATACAGATTATCAAATTCAGATAAAAGGAAATAGTGTTGTCAGTGAAGAACAGGAAGAAGCTGTTTGTCCAGCTTAGATAAGACTTTCTAAGCAACACAAGCAGCTAGCCAGAAAATGAATAATATCAAAGATAAAGATATTTAACATACTATTAATAGGAAAAATTCATTTTTTTGACTGCAGTTTCCCTTTAAAGTGAACCTGTAGATAAGTTCTGCATGAGTAAATTTCCCATCCACATTTGCTGCGATAATCTGCTATGTTTATATATCTCATACACTTGCATATAACTCTGTTACTTATCTCATAATTTTTCCTCTTGTATAACTTGTATGAGTAAGGCGTAAAGCCGAAATGCGTCAGCATTTGTCATGTTGTCACTGCTATCCATGTTGGAATAAAGTATTTTACTTGGAAGAAGACTTTTCGTGTGCCGGCTTTATTCATATATAACTGGAAATTAATTTAAAAAAAAGCTTACAAAAAAATCTATTGCATAGGAAAAAAATAATTTTATGCCACAATCTCTTCTAGGTTTTCTTGCCCGGCCAGAAGTTGAGATGGTGCGAATACAAGAACTGTTTGTCAATAAACGTGCACAACTGCAATGCACAGTGTCACACTTTTACCCTGATGACCTGAAGGTGGAATGGTTAATGAAAGAAAAGGGAAAGGAGGAATTTCCTATAAATAACAGTGAGAGATACAATATTCCCAACAGCCAATCTCAGCTCCAACCAGACAAAACATTCACCCATACAGCACTTCTGGAGTTCACCCCATTACTAGAGGATGTGGGGTCAGAGGTCATCTGCAGAGTTAGCCATCCAAGTCTGAAGGAACCAACAGAGAGGACAACTGGACCCTTACAGGTGATGGGTGAGTACAAAAGCTCTCCCTTGGTATCCTTTAATGGTGGCTTTATTTTATAATAAAAGCAGAATTGTGGCCCAGCTTCCCCTCTCCTTTATCAAAATTGGAAATACAAGGACCTTAGATGATGACAAATCAATTTTCCCATTGCCTGCCCCATTTAGGAACATTGCAGTGTTCCTCTACCCAGACACTCTGCCATCCTCTAGAACAAGGGTCTCCAAACTTTCTAAACAAAGGGCCACATTACTGTTGTTCAAACCTTGGGTGGGCTGGACTGTGGGCAGTGGGAGCAGAAAATATCCCAGCGTCAGTGGAAGGAATAGTGCCCCATTTTTAGTATTAGGGGAGGAGTAGTGTCCCATCATTGGTATTAGAGCTCCATTGTTGGTATCATTGAAAGGAATAGTGCCCCAAGAATGGGATAAAGGCAGGCAAAGGGTCGCATCCGGCCCCTGGGCTTCAGTTTGGAGAACACTGCTCTAGAATAGTCCCACATGGCCCTAAGAATAATGCCCAGGTCTGTGCAAAATGGTTATTATTACACATAGTTAGGATTATTACATGCATATTGATTTCTGGAGATGCAGCAGTGCCAAGAATCAAAAACCCTGCTCCTGGGCAGGCCAAGTAGTGAGAAGTCAAATTTGCTGGCTTCCAACGTCTGTAAATGGGAGGATGCTGCGTCTTTTGTCCAATTGTTGATACCTTGATTACATTTTATTAAAGCCGATCTTCAAGCTATCCCCTGGCCCCTACTGCACTTTCTGCCCCTAATGGCCCGTACACACGATCCGAAAATCGGACGAAAATTAACGCTTGTGAAAGGATCGGACGATAATCGGATCGTTAGTACACAGCTTACGAGAGGCGATCACAACAGTTCACCCGATATTATCCGGTCGTGCAAGCATAAAAATTTTGATCGTATTATAACACATCGTACGATAATAGTATTATCAGTATGTTGTTCGTCTGAAAAAAATGGTGAGCAGTAGACAGCGCATGAGCAGTAGACATCATTTTCCCCTCACACGCTACAGCGTGGTTACGCATACCGGAAGCTAAGAATTATCGTCCGAGAAAATTCGTATCATGAGTAACCTCTCCCTTTAAGCGAATATTATTGAGAGCTGCTAGAATACGAAAAATAACGGATGGAACGTTGCCCGATTTTCGGATCGTGTGTACTGGGCATAAGTGTGTATTTTATACTTTTCTTTATTATACTTACCTTTTCCTGATGTCTTCAGACTGGTCACACGATGCACAGGGTCCTTTTCCTCTTTGGACCTTCACCTGGTGCTGGGTGATCCTCAGTGATACATCTGTCTTTAACTGTGAGACCAGGGCACCATAGTGACGCCCCTCAGGGGCAGGTCTAGGACATCCTGCATTCAGTGTGTCCTCAGTCTTTTAAATACTAGTAAATAAAATTCATAACTTCTAGGATTTGTATTTGTAAATCTTTAAAGAGAGATTCTGTGGAAATCCAAAATAATTGAAAAGAAGCAGCCTATATTGCTTTGCATAATACTTCTGAATAGAAATTGGCAGTGACTCTCTTAGACAACTACAGCTGTCAAATAATCTTCAGCATCTATCCCACTAGCGCATGTGTCAGATGCCTGGTCCCCTGATGCATGCTGTAGTTCAGGGATACTCAAACTACGGCCGTCCAGCTGTTGCGAATCTACACATCCCATGAGGCATTGAATATCTCTGACATTCACAGACATGACTAGCCATGATGGGAATTGTAGTTCCTGAGCAACTGGCGGGCCATAGTTTGAAGACCCCTGCTGTAGTTCTACCTGTGACCCCAATGTCTGCTGTGTCTAGCAGTGATGTAGAGGCCTGCAGATGGAACCACAGCACACAGCACTGGGAAAGCTACTTGTATGAGGGCTGAAGTGTTCTGAGTTGAGGAAGCTGCTTAGGTTGGAGGCAAAAAGTCCTCAGCCTTACAGAGGAATAGTCCAGATGAATGTGACCAATTACTGCTAGTCACACCAAAAGTGTTAGAAACATTTTTTTCTTTATAGACTAATCCCAGGGAATGATCTATATATTTCATATTTTTCTTTTGCAGCTAAACCTGAACTCCAGCAGCCAATACAACTCTCAGTCACAGACACAGGAGATGTGGTGGGTTGTTTAACCCTTCTAAACTTTTACCCCCAAGATATAAAGGTTAGTTGGACCTGCAATCCCCTCCATTACAAAGAGAATGTGTCAGAGGAGAAGGTCACTGCCAATCAAGATGGCACATTTAGCCTTGAAAGTCAATATAAAATTCCAGGAACACTCCTAGAGAACACACAATTTATCATGAAAGCCACATGGATACATGAAGCCATGGAAAAGCCAGAATACAGCGAGATCTCCATACAAGATGAAGGTATGGTAAAACATAAAATTACCAGGCACACTGTAGGACAATCAGGATAAGGTGACAGGTTCTCTTGTTGCTCCACCATTCACTATTGAAATGTTGATTTGTTTCTTTGTTTGAGCTGTCAGAGGTACCTGGTGCTCCCAGACATGGGGAGGCATGAGACCTTCACCCCCTTCTTTACATGATTATGGGAAGAGAATCGTTAAAGCGTTTTTTACCCCAAAATTTCAGTTTCCTGATATGTGCCTGCTGTACCATTCACTTGTATGAGAACATATCCGGTTCTCTTTGTATTGCTTCCTTTATGTGAAATCCCTGGTGATCCTGCTAGCCCCCTTACTTTCCTATTAAAAACTGACCACACTAAGCAGGAGAACACATCGTGGTCAGTTCTCTAGCTATGCTGGGAACTCAGTGTGCTCTCCTCCAAAGATCAGACTTGTCCTGACACACCCCCGATGTATGGCCATTCACTGGGAAGCTCAGAGTGCTGCTTCTCCTGCCCCAAGCTCTTATGCAGCTGAGAACAGGCCATCTCATTCACAGTAGCAACAAGGAATGCTATGCTTCTGAAAAACAATCTGTGTTCGGATTGCTTTTCAGAGGTGTTTGGCATACAGTGAGGAGGCAATATGTCACCTACTTATTGCCTGCATGAGCCCCTAAATACTGCATCACTGTGCCACACGTAATTGTGGGGCAGTTTCAGTGTGGCCCCCATTCACTTACATAGGTTGCATTTGGCAGGCAATAGTGCCAATGAAATGTGACAGAGGGTATAACTCCTGTCACAACAATGTGTATACCCCTAGCTGCTGCCTTTAGAGCTAATAGGAGAATGGTTGGAAGAGGGGGATGCTAAAAATTAGTCTCAACTGCGTTGTTTTTCTGCTCTTAACAGTATAATATAGATCAAAGAGTGGAAACAACTGGATTATGGTATTATACATAGAGTATATAAGTAATGATGTATAGGCTAGTAGAAATATACGGCCTGATGTAGGGTAGTTGTAGAGTGTGGATTTATTATTACCCGAAAAGGGTTTTACAGGGGATAATATAATATATATAATAAATTAGACTTGAGTGTTCTCAGTAGAGAATTCTGAAATTGAAGAAAAGTGAATAAAAGAAGAGGTTGGGGGGAGGTGGGTGTTATACAAAGTAATGTATATACAGTACTGTGCAGACGTTTTAGTCAGGTGTGAAGAAATGCTGTAAATGAAGAATGCTTTCAGAAATAGAAGTGTTAATAGTTTATTTTTATCAGTTAACAAATATAAAATAAATGGACAGAAGAGAAATCCAAATCAAATCATCAGTATTTGGTGTGACTGACCTTTGCCTTAGCCGCTTGCCGACCGTCGCAAGTAGATATACTGCGGCAGTCAGCCCCGGCCAGGCAAAGTGACGATTATATACGTCACTAGCCTGTGACCGGTTTGTGAGCCAATAGCGGGCGAGCGCGCGCCCACTGAGGCGCGCGCCCGCCCCGTCTCGTTCACTGGAGAGTCCGCGCTTGTGGCCGGCCGGAGCCGATGTCCGCCGGTCACACTACGATCGTCGGTAGAGCGGGAGAAAGGCAGGCGGCTTATGTAAACAAGCCGCCTGTCATTCTCCCCTGTGTAAAAATGGAGATCAGACGGTTCTACTATGTAGAACCGTTGATCTCTGTTTTTACACTAGTAGCCATGTCCCTATACAGTTAGAATCACGCCCCTAGGACAAATTTAACCCCTCCCTGTCCAATACAGTTAACCCCTTCCCTGCTAGTGTCATTTTTACAGTAACAGTGCATTTGTATAGCACTGATTACTGCAGTAATGTCACTGGTAACCCCAAAAGAGTCAAAAATGTCAGTCAGGTCCGGTTCACACTTATGCGAGTGCGGGAAGGCTGTGAATTCGCAGCCTGATCCCGCCCCCCCCCCCCCGGCAGTTCACACTGCCATATGCGATACGCTGGGGGTGTCAATGTAATCTTAAAGACACCCCCAGTTTGATCGCATATCGCAGTGCGATCGTGCAGTTCGCACAGGATCGGATCGCACAAGTGTGAACCGCTGTGCGATCCGATCCTGATGCGGCTAGAAAAAAGGGTCCCTGTGCGTGTTTGGTGCGGCTGCGGTGCGAATTTAGCCATACAAACTGTATGGCTAAACTCGCACCGCACAGCCGATCGCATGTAATGTCGGAGCAGTGCGCTCCGACATTACATGCGAACCCCGCACACGCACAAGTGTGAACCGGGGCTCAAGGGTCCGATCTGTCTGCCGCAATGTCGCAGTACCGCAAAAAAAATCGCAGATCGCCGCCATTACTTGTTAAAAAAAACCCACCAAAAATGACAAAAATCTTTCCCTTTGTTAGTAAACGCGATAACTTTTGCGCAAACCAATCAAAATACGCTTTTTGCGATTTTTTTTTTACCAAACATTTGTAGCATAAAACAAATTGGCCGAAAATGTTAAAATATTTTGATTTTTTTTGGGAAGTTCATATAAAAAAATGTGAAAAATATTGTTATTTTTGCAAAATTTACGCTCTTTTTTTGTTTATAGCGCATGATCAAAAAATCGCACAGGTGATCAAATACCACCAAAAGAAAGCTCTGCTTGTGGAAAAAAAAGGACGTGAAATTCTTTTAGGTACATCGTCGCACGACCGCGCAATTGTCTGTTAAAGTCACGCAGTAAAAAATTGCAAAAAACCCCCTGGTCAGGAAGGGGGTAAAATCTTCCGGGGCTTAAGTGGTTCTTCTGTGGACACTTACACACAGATTTTGAAGGAACTCGGCTGGTAGGTTGTTTCAAACGTCTTGGAGAATTAAGCACAGATCTTCTGTGGGTGTCGGCTGCCTTAAATCCCTATGTCTCTTCATGTTACTCCCGGCAGACTCCATGATGATGAGATCAGGGCTTTGTGGAGGCCAAATCATCACTTCCAGGACTCTGTTCAGTTTCTCTTTATGTTCAAGATAGTTCTTAACAACAATGGCTGTATGTTTGGGGTGGTTGTCCTGCTTCAAAATAAATTTGGTACCAATCACATGCCTCCCTGATGGTATGGCATGATGGATCAATATCTGCCTGTATTTCTCAGCATTGAGGACACCATTGATCCTAACCTAATCTTCTTCCATGAAGACCACTTCTTGCCAGACTTCTCTGGACAATAGATGGGTGTACCAGGGTCCCATTGGTTTCCCCCAATTCTGTGCTGGTGGCACTGCTGGACATCTTCCGAGGTGGAGGGAAGCAGGCATGATGAGTCTTTAAGGCCCGTACACACGTAGCGATTATCGGCCGTAAATATTTGGCCACCGACCGATCGGCCGATTGTCAGCTTGTTAGTATGATAATTCCGACAACCGACTGCGACTTTTCGGCCAAACAGAATCTGGTGTGCAGGCTATAAAATTTTTGTTGGCCAACACCAGAACGGCCGATTGTTCCTCAGTCAGTACAGAATTCGGCCGACAAACAGCAGATGAGCAAGACTGGGCATGCTCAGAGAAGAAAAAACACACGGAAAGTTAACCATCACATGAAATCACTTCTGCAGTCGGCTGTTGTTGGCCGACAAAATTCGTGTGCAGTCTTTAGCACTTTTCAACCGACAGGACAGCACCGGACAAAAGACAGCCGATCGTTCGGCCGACAATCGGTACGTGTGTATGGGGCTTTAGTCTGCTGCATTAAGTTTCCTTGGCCAACCACTGCGTCTACAGTCTTCATGGTTGCCTGTTTCTTTGTGCTTCTTTAAAAGAGTTTGATTATTTGAAATGATGCTGGTTTGAAGCTAAAGGGTGGTCACAACAAATGTTGATTTAATTTAGATATTTCTTCTATTTGCTCACTTTGCATTTTGTGAATTGATAAAAATAAACTATTAACATATACTGTATATGTTTGAGGGCGTTCTTACTTTACAGCATTTCTTCACACCTGCCTATAACTTTTGTACAGTACTGTATATAGACAGAGTATATGCTAAGCTTGGCACAGACGGAGCTACACAGTTCCTACACAAGAGTGTAAATGTGGGTCAGAATTTTACACTATTCACAATCTAACAATAATGTTCCTGAAATGTTTGATTTTGTGTTAATACATTTTAGATTTTCCATGGCGTCCGAGAATTGAAGATATGAGCCCTCTCATTCTGCAAGAAGGCCAGAAGACCAAAGTGACATGTAAAATCTCCAGTTATTTCCCAGGAAATCTAAGAGTGACTTGGCTGGAAAAGAAAGGGGAAACTTTAACCGACCTTACAAATAAATCATACAATTACCATATACCTGATATAAGACATGAGAGAATGGCTGATAACACCTATCAGTGCACCCCTTCCCTATCCTTCACCCCGAGAAGAGACAAGGAGGATTTGGAATTTATCTGCCGAGTGAAACATCCCAGCCTGGAACACCCAATACAACAAAGCACGGGACCACCTAGGATAAATGGTGAGTTTTATAAAATAAATAAATGTATCCTTCAAAGCAGCCATTGCAGCAGCAATAATAAAGCTAAACTCTGTGCAGATAAGCAGGGTCGGGACAAGGGGTGGGCAGAAGGTAGGCTGCCCTGGGCACTGTGGTATCATGTGAGGTGAGAGGGCACCACAAGGAGATGGGGGGGGGGGATTTATGTTGGAACAGGAAATTTGGGGGCAGCAGGGGGTAAGTACTGTTCTAGGAGAGGAAATTTGGTGGGGGGGAGTGGTGATTTGGGAGGATTTGTGTTAGAAAGGCGGGTGGGGGAGAAGGTTTATGCTAGAAGGTGGGATTTGGGAGAAATTTGTGCTGGGTGGGCGAAATTTGAAGTGGGGGAGAAAAGATGTGTACCAGGAGGGAACATTTTAGGGTAGAGGATTTGTACTAGGAGGGATACATTTTTTTTTTTTTTTGGGGGCGGGGGGGGTTTGAGCGAAGATGACTTGGGGGGATGGGCGGGCAAAGATTTGTGTTTGGAGGGGGTATTTCAGCAGGGTGGCAGGTTTGTACTTGGAAAGGGGTGGGGGATTTATGCTAAGGGGGTAATCATGCAGATTAGAGCTCAGTGTTTTTGTGGGGGGATTTTTGCTGGTACATAATGCTCGGGAGGGGGGGGGGGCAGTTTGGCAGGTTCGCTCTGGGCTCTAGGTGACCTTGTTCCAACACTGCAGATAAGATACAAAGGAACACAGCTCTCTGTTCATCACTACATTGTTTCCTTTAATTTTTTTATTAAATACAAGCAGTGAAAATACTACTGAATCTTACTATAGGTATATCTCCCACAGACAGACCCCCACTGTACAACTAAACTGCCCTCCTGCATCGCACCTGCAGCCCCTCTTCTCTCTCCACCCACACCCCACTTTTATTCAGCACTTACTGCCTTGCACCCCCACTCCTTTTAGATTATCACCAGCCCTGCAGTCCTCCTTCCTTTAGCTTTCAATGTACCTGTCACCATGTTGCACCTGTCATCTCTCAGTACTCACAGCACCTGCAGCTATATACATTTTCACCACCTACTATGGGTGCATGCGACCATGCCTTCAATCTCCCTTATTTCACCACCTTGCCTGCAAGCTACACTTTTCTTACTAGTCTCCATCTCTATACCACCTTCTCTCAGCACCCACCACATCTGCCACTTCCCTACCCTCAGCATCCACTGTGCCTGCAACCCCCATTCCTCTCACTACCCACTACATCTGCACCCCTCTTCTCTCACCATCCATCAATCCTGCACTCCTCTTCTCTCCCCACCATCCATGCATGCACCCCTCTTGTCTCACCACCATCCATGCATGCACCCCTCTTCTCTCCCCACCATCCATGCATGCACCCCTCTTCTCTCACCACCATTCATGCATGCACCCCTGTTCTCTCACCACCATTCATGCATGCACCCCTGTTTTCTCCCCACCATCCATGCATGCACCCCTGTTCTCTCCCCACCATCCATGCATGCACCCCTCTTCTGTCCCCACCATCCATGCATGCACCCCTCTTGTCTCACCACCATCCATGCATGCACCCCTGTTCTCTCACCACCATCCATGCATGCACCCCTCTTGTCTCACCACCATCCATGCATGCACCCCTCTTCTCTCACCACCATTCATGCATGCACCCCTGTTCTCTCACCACCATTCATGCATGCACCCCTGTTTTCTCCCCACCATCCATGCATGCACCCCTGTTCTCTCCCCACCATCCATGCATGCACCCCTCTTCTGTCCCCACCATCCATGCATGCACCCCTCTTGTCTCACCACCATCCATGCATGCACCCCTTTTCTCTCACCACCATCCATGCATGCACCCCTCTTCTGTCCCCACCATCCATGCATGCACCCCTCTTGTCTCACCACCATCCATGCATGCACCCCTCTTGTCTCACCACCATCCATGCATGCACCCCTCTTGTCTCACCACCATCCATGCATGCACCCCTTTTCTCTCACCACCATTCATGCATGCACTCACCACACCTGCACTCCATGTTCCACCATGGCTCCTGTACTCTCCTTCTCACCACTGCACTTGTGCAGCCTTTCCCAATGCCGATGGGGGACTCAAGAAGAGGAGCAGCAGGGCAGCTCTGTGCATTACACATGTAAAGAGCAGGTAAGTATAACATGTTTATTATTTTAGAAAACAAAAATGAGGGGTTTACAACTGATTCAAGATTGCACAAGGTGATTATAATGAAGGCTGAACTTCTCATTTAGGAATCAGTCTGGAAGGGACACAAATTATTTCTTCAGAATAAATAATGTTAGAGATCTGCAACAAAGTTTAATCAAATCCTTACAATACACATTGATCACCCAGAGGTTATTGATTTATTTCTAAAAAAGTGTTACACCTTATCTGCAGCAGAGATTAGATTAAAAGATAGATAGATAGATAGATAGATAGATAGATAGATAGATAGATAGATAGATAGATAGATAGATAGATAGATAGATAGATAGATAGATAGATAGATAGATAGAAAGATAGATAGATAGATAGATAGATAGATAGATAGATAGATAGATAGATAGATAGATAGATAGATAGATAGATAGATAGATAGATAGATAGATAGATAGATAGATAGATAGATAGATAGATAGATAGATAGATAGAATGATCTAGGCCAATCTCTGTTGTTAATTGTATTTATTTCCTTTCAGTACCCCCCCAGGTGTTGAAAGCTGTAACATTCACCCCCTGTGGATCAGACCAGGTTCTCTGTTCTCTGAGTTTAATGAAGTTTTACCCTCAAAACATTGACATAACATGGAGCTATACAGAACGGCCAACTAAAACTTTACCGTCAATCAAGAAAATCATTCAGACCAATGATGAGAAAACATTTGATGCCATAAGTGAGTGTACCATTCCCTGGAAATGTTTCATGTCCTCGGTGCGTGTGACCTGGAAACATGAGTCACTAAAGGAGGCCGGATACCGAGATCTGTCTATAGCAGGTACTGCAACTTATACACTTATAATAAGTGCATTATATGGTATATTCAGTAGAGCTAAACCCTAATTGGAGGATATTTATGTGTATAATAAACAATTACTATGTTTTTTTTTTTGCTTCTCGGTGCTGCTGATCCCTTCCAGCCTCTTTCAGCCACTTCCTGTCTCCATGCTCTCACCCCAGTGTCAGCTGCACATCATTGCTCTGGACTGTCTTTGTGATGGTGATAATGGTGTAACAGGCATTGGTACTGGCACTTGTACTTACCACCCGGGGTGCATGTGACTAAGGTGACAATACAGGAGCACAACTGGAAGACAGTTGTCACTCTGTAACAGGAAGTGCCTGTATCCATGGCAGGATCACCAGGTATTATTTTAATGAAAGCTGTGGATTTGCAGATTGAAAATAACGTTTTACATTACATTGACAGTGGAAGATTATATGGGATTTTTGTGATTGGGTTTACCTCAACTTTAAGCTAAATTCCAGGTTTACTCTCACTTTGAATAAGCTGGCCCATATGAAATTTTCCTTTTACTGTTTGATGCGGCTGCTGTCAGCACTTAATAAACTGTTTGCAGCATCAGTATACAGCGCTGTGTTCTGGCAGCGGTACAGGGACTCCCCGTATGCTGCTGAAACAAAATCAAGTTTTGTGAATGTTTATTTTGCCATTCAAAGAAAGCAATGTATTTTTATCATTGAATACAAAGCTAACTCTGATTGGCTGAGGTGGAGATTGTGACATTGCCCCCTCCAGCTCTCAGCCGACCTCCAAATTTTGCTGCTGTGATCTGATTTCCTGATAGAGGGCGAATACATTTGTTCTCTATGATCCCACTATATGTAGGAGTGTAGCCACCCTCTCTTCTTCGCTCCCAAGATGGGCTATTATGGGATGTGTAGTGTGCAGTGTGCATGATCGTAACTAACAAACACTGCTCATTCCAAACAAAAGTGAGGTCAAAAAGGAGAGGTTCAGGAGCTCACAGGGGATGTTAGAAGGTGACAGAAAGACACAGTAAGAAACAATTTAATAACAAATAGGTTACAGGACCTTTCGGTAGGGGAAGTGTATGTAATATTTTTTGGAGAATTTTTGGAGAGCTGGCCATACATTGCACAATTGTCTTATTAAATTTTCTTTAGATTTACCTTCACCTATGTAGTACAAGGACATTCCTGATTGCATAAAAGTTATAAGTGTTTAGATTTGACCTCATATTATATGGTTTAGGTAAATCCTAAAGGAAAAGTATACAAGAAGATTGTATAATGTATGGCCAGCCTAAGGGTTTCAGGAGCTGCAATGATCTGCAGCGCAATGTGCTGACCAATATCCTACTATAAAACCTGTACAACTAGGGACTGCGTAGGGACTTTCTTACAGTCTCTATTTGCATGTACAGTGCCTTGAAAAAGTATTCCTGCCCCTTAGAATTTTCCACATTTTGTCATGTTACAACCAAAAATGTAGATTTAATTGGGAATTTATGTGATAGACCGACACAAAGTGGCACATAATTGTGAAGTGGAATCAAAATGATAAATCATTTTCACATTTTTTTACAAATACATTTCTGAAAAGTGTGACGTGCATTTGTATTCAGTCCCCTTTACTCTGATACCCCTAACTAAAATCTTGTGGAACCAATTGCCTTCATAAATCACCGAATTAGTAAATAGAGTCCACCTGTGTGTGTAATTTAATCTCAGTATAAATACAGCTGTTCTGTGAAGCCCTCAGAGGTTTGTTAGAGAACCTTAGTGAACAAACAGCATCATGAAGGCCAAGGAACACACCAGACAGGTCAGGGATAAAGTTGTGAAGACGTTAAAAGCAGGGTTAGGTTATAAAAAATATCCCAAGCTTTGAACATCTCGCAGAGCGCTGTTCAACCCATCATCTGAATATGGAAAGAATATGGCGCAACTGCAAACCTACCAAGACATGGCCGTCCACCTAAACTGACAGGCCGGGCAAGGAGAGCATTCATCAGAGAAGCAGCCAAGAGGCCCATGGTAACTCTGGAGGAACTGCAGAGATCTACAGCTCAGGTGGGAGAATCTGTCCACAGGACAACTATTAGTCGTGCGCTCCACAAATCTGTCCTTTATAGAAGGGGGGGTGAATACAAATGCAGGCTCCCACTTTTCACATATTTATTTGAAAAAAATTTTGAAAACCATTTATAATTTTCCTTTCACTTCACAATTATGTGCCACTTTGTGTCGGTCTATCACATAAAATCCCCAAAAAAATACATTTATGTTTTTGGTTGTAACATGACAAAGTGTGGATAATTTCAAGGTGTATGAATACTTTTTCATAGCACTGTAAATACACATATCACTAGTCACACACATCACCTGTCCCATGTCAGTGCACCTATGGTATTCCATTACATTTCGCCGCAGCTTTATATTAATTGCAATTTTGTATTAACTGAAATCCATGCAATTAGAGTAACAAAGCCAATCAAATGGTATTCAGGGTATAATAAATGCGGTTTGATTTACAGATCTTCCCTGGCGCCTTGTGATAGAAGAAGTAGACAAAATGCCAATACTTGAGAACACCGAGGCCAACCTGAAGTATAAAATCTCTCAGTACCTCTCACCATTTGAGCTCTCTGTGACTTGGCATAAGAAAGAGAAGAATGGAAAACTGACCCCTCTTACAAATTATAATTATAATTCAAAATATAGACAAAATACATCCATCCTTCAGTTACAACCAGATAACACATACAGCTGTACAGCTGGTTTACTGTTCACCCCAACACTTCCAGATAACCAGGGGTCAGAGTTCATCTGCCGAGTGGAGCACCCCAGCCTGAGGACACCCATAGAAAGAAGTACAGGACCATTACAAGTCTGCGGTGAGTTTCTTCTTGGCATAAGAAAAAAATAAATTTTTAGATCATGTGTAACAAAAAAAAAGAACTGATTTTTTCCTTGCACATGATTGAATTACTGAAGTCTGCACAACTTCAACCCATTGACTGAACTGAGTAAAAATTTGCAAAGAGAAAGTTCACTTAGGTTAGTGAATAAGGTGAAGTTGTTTGCAGTTTTTTTCTACCTAAATTTTCCCTTTGTTTTATCTCATTCACTAAGATAAGTGAAAATTAATTTACAAGGTGACAATGTTCTACTACTTTAGTAAATTGGGGTAATTGTGTTCAGTTCATTTCTAATTATATACAACATTTAGTGTTTATTTACAAGTATTATCTACTACTGTTTCATATGTATCTGATGAGTCTGTTTTCGGCTGTGTTGGAAAAATGGAAATGCTAACCATGAAAGTGATTGGATGCCAGACAACTCACAGCGTATTGCATTGTAAGGAGAGTTGATTTTAAACAGTATTTACAACCTGTAGGAGCACCAACCCAAATGGTAAAATATCTCAAAATGCTTCAATGTTTCACCATGAGAGCACATAAATCCAACAAAGGAATTTGGGGGACAAACACCTCCCTTTTAATCAAGGCTTAAAATCAAGTCAGAACCTAAATGGGCTGCTAAACCAGCTTTAGTAAATTGATTTCTTTTAGTTATAAATGGATAAATCAAAAGAATCACTGCAAAGGTTTGCTAACGATAGTGGAAGTAGCACTAAGCAATAATGATACTGCCACTACCTCTGTCACACTTTTGCACTGATTCTCCTTATCTACCTAATTATAACTGTCAGAAATGATTTTATTAAAGCTGGTTTTTAAGTCCATTATAGCTTGGTCTTGATTTCAAATCCTAATTAAAGGGAGAATTGTTTGGCCCCCAAGACGCATTGGCTGTTTTACGTGAGTTTGCTGTAAAACATTAAAGTATTTTGGACTTTTTTTTACCATTTAGATTGGTGATCCTACTGTTTGTGTGAAAGGAAAAAGTGCGCTGGTCTGTGATATGCTGCTCCCAGATGAAAAATAATGTGTGATAAGTGATAGATGGTGCGCTATATCAATAAAAATGTACAATAATTGCAAACAATAAACAAATGCAACCTTAAAATATAAACAAAATATATTGGTGCAAAATGTGTGGTATCAAAGTCCCAGGACACAAACGTGTCAATAGTGGAACCACTACCAGTGGTATATTGGTGACAGATGGTGATTGATTCAAATAAGTGACTTGAAATTCCCTCCACCTGTTGGAATTCCTCCTTACCGGACGGAATAGAGTAAGTGCTTTTCTATTGCAAAATGGACGATCCCGGTGCTCAAATCAAATAAGTGCTCCCCACCGTGCACATATAAGAGCCCGTTACCAGATGAATGAGGATACCATGCACTGCTCACTGCTCTCAGATCCAAACGATACCAGCAGCCACAGATGGATGTAGATGTCATGCACCGCTATACTGTTCTCAGCCGAGTGTATCTCTATATCCAAGCAGTGCTGACAGCCACTTGTTGTGAATGATTAAGAGGATCGTTTCACTCCAGCATCACATGTAAAAGAATAACTGCCAATGGTGCATTACCCTTGATATTACTTTATTGAGATAAAAGATTGCACTTACATGTATGAGGAATGAACTTCACAAAAGGTTACAAAGCGCTGAGGGATTCCTATGTTTTGCCTGGGTCCGGCTGCAGCTCGGATCCCAAGCGACGTGGTGACGGCACGCCTCCTGTCTGACGCGTTTCCGCCGATTGGCTATCTTCAGAGAAAGGAGGTTCTCTGAAGATAGCCAATCAGAATACATTTAGTGACATTCTGGGTACATTCTGAATTGCCTTATCAGAGCCGGTGAGCTTGCAGAATAGGCATGTTCTCTTCACTGCTTTCATTAAATAAGTTGAAGAACCTTTTGAAGTTATCTTTTTTTGGAGATTTTGGACACTGAAAGGAACTGCCGTCTATATGGACCGTACGTGTTGTATATCATGGGGGAACATGCATGCATTGCTTTGAGACATACCTGATGGATCCTAAAGAAGCTGTTTCAGCGAAACGCGTTGATCCGCCAGTGAACCTTAGTGTATACCTCTTTATTAGGATATGCTTGTATATACATGTACCATTATCTTTACTATCTCTGTTTTAAAGATTTATATGTAAAACTCTGTGTACAAATAAAACATTGTCATTTTTATTGAAAAAAATATTTTTTTTCTAGTGAGTATGTGGCACAATTAAATCCCCTGTTGCCCAGGTGTGCTTGATCACCTTTCCCCAATATTCCCTATATCCCTTTGCCTTATACTCCACTTGCACACCTGGACCCTGTCCATTTTTTCATTTTGATTGGGGACGGTGCCTCTGTATTTACTCAGCCGATCATTCTCCACACAATCTCCAAGTTACTGTCTTCTCCATCTCTTCAGGCAAAGAAGGGCCACCTACGTTCTCTTAGAAAGATTTAGTTTTATATTATTTAACAAATCTGTTTTTGTCCAGCTTGTCCCAGATACAGGGATCCCGTACAGTGGTCTCTTACAAACAGAAGAGAAGCTGTCTCGATTCTCCATCTGCATAGATTTTATCCACAATCCATAGAAATTAAATGGACCTGCAGTTGCAGACAATTATTGACATCAGAGGAGGATTATGAGAACAATTTAAACTCAACGTTTGATGTGACAAGTAAATGCAAAGTTCCTCAGGAACACATGACACATCCAAATCATACAATCAGAGTGACCTGGAAACATGTTACTATGGCTGATCCCGAGTCCAGAGAAGTGTGTGTAAGAGATACAGGTAAATACTGATATGCGATGACAAATTTATCTCACTTCTTCTGCAATGCCAGGTTCTGTCACAAGGGTAGAAGTATTATCAAGAGTCAACAAGTAGACCGAATCACATGGTTATGAAGTACAAACAAACTTTTGAAAAGTATGAAACCAGCCTGGAGAAAATAGAGTCTATAGATGGGAAACTTAATCAAAGTCTAAATGTTTTTTTTTTTTATCCACCCCATCCCACCCAAAAGTTCCTTTATGTCAATAACTTTAAAAATCCTATTTTAAACACCTTGTTTCTGCAAATAGTTTCTGCACTGTTGTCGCCATTTCTCACTTGGCCTCTGTGGGTGATTCTTACGCATGGATAGTATGGTGCTCATGTAATGATTTGCAGAAGTACTGTGAGCCCAGGCTGGAGGGCATGTCCATGACAACCTGAGCTCACAGGAAGTGGGTTAAATGATGGTGGGCATCATTCAACCTGACAGATTAGTGGCATCTAGTGGTGAAGAAGTCTTACAGTGGGGGAGGCGGTGCTGAAGAGGAGGTGAGTATTGCAGTCAGTGCTGCTTTTTTATTGTTATTCATACTGAGCTGCATATTTTATTATTTAACCACTTGTCGACTGCCTAACGCCGATTTACGTCGGCAATCAGCCCCTCGCAGGCAAAGCGACGTAGGCCTAGGGAGAGAGCACGTGCCGCCGGAGGCGCGCTCCCGCTCGCTCACGGACCCCCTCGCGCGTGTGCCTCATTACAGCCGGAGAAAGGCAGGCGGCTAATGTAAACACAGCCGCCTGTCATTCTCCCCTGTGTAAGAATGGAGATCATACGGTTCTGCTATGTAGGACCGTTGATCTCTGTTCTTACACCTCAAGCCACATCCAATGACAGTTAGAAGCACGCCCCTAGGGTAACACTTAACCCCTCCTTCTCAAATAAAGTTAACTCCTTCCCTGCCAGTGTCATTTTTACAGTAACAGTGCATATGTATAGCACTGATTACTGTAGTAATGTCACTGGTACCCCCAAAAGTGTCAAAAATGTCAGTCAAGGGTCCAATCTGTCCGCCGCATTGTCGCAGTCCCGCAAAAAAAAAAAAATGCAGATCGCCGCCATTACTCGTTAAAAAAAAAAACAACAAAAATGACAAAAATCTTTCCCTTAGTTAGTAAACGCAATAACTTTTGCGCAAACCAATCAAAATATGCTTTTTGCAATTTTTTTTTACCAAACATATGTAGCATAAAACAAATTGGCCTAAAATTTAAAAAATTTTGATTTTTACATTTTTTTTTGGGGAATTTCATATAAAAAAATGTGAAAAATATTGTTATTTTTGCAAAATTTACGCTCTTCTTTTGTTTATAGCGCATGATCAAAAAATCGCACAGGTGATCAAATACCACCAAAAGAAAGCTCTGTTTGTGGAAAAAAAAGGACGTCAAATTGGTTTGGGTACAGCGTCACACGACCGCGCAATTGTCCATTAAAGTAACGCAGTGCCGAATCGCAAAATAGGCCCTGATCAGGAAGGGGGTAAAATCTTCCGGGGCTTAAGTGGTTAAAAGGAAAAAAAATGAAATTAGGCATTAAGCATAGTAAAGAAAGTATAATTCTTGAAGCATTACTATTATTATTATAATACAGGATTTATATAGCACTGACAGTTTTTACGCAACGCTTTATAGCCTAAAAGTGTACAGGAACAGAAACATACAAATTGGTTTAGGTTACAATTAGGCTAAAATGGAAATACCTATTTGACACACATCCATATTTACTAGCTAAAATATAGAAAATAGAACAATATGTTACATAGATCACAAAGGGGTGTATTTATAAAAAAATATATAGTTGTTTATCCACATTGCAACAAACAGTGACCTGTGAGCCCAGTAACAGCAGGCTCTGATGTAGAGTTGAGTGCAGTGTGGAGTGGATTGTCAGCCTCCCTTCAGCCTGTCAGCCTATAGTGAGAAATTCAAACTTCACGCTGAACAACCATCGGACATCACTGGCCATAATATGAGCAGTTCTATAACTTTAGCAGGATTGGGCTGCATTCAAGGCATTTTATTTGTATGAAATATGTGAGTGCAACCATTGTTGACTTTAATACTTTGATTACTAAAGGTTTAACTGTGCAAGGTGAGCACTTCTCTGTTTTTCTCGTGTTTGTTTTCTGTTCATCCATCAATCAATTCATCATCATGCATACGGCATGTTCTCAGACTATATTCTCTGCAGATTGAATGTGTGAATAGGCAAAATACTGCATTATAGTCACTAGATGGCACTCACTACAATAGAAAAAAAAGTATGCTCTTCAGCTCCAACTAGTGGCCACAATTTGGTATTTTACCCAATCGATCTGCAGAGCATATAGCAAGAGAACATTTGATGTTGCCCCATTTGAACAGAACTACTTTATTTGCTGCTTCAATGGATGAACTGGTATGCATTTTTTTCATAAATATACCTCATAGCCTCTTGCTCCTTGGGGTATAGGCGTTATGAAGGCCTAGAGTCTGTTATATTTAACCTATCAGACAATTAAGCCATGGTTGCCCTAAAAAAAAAATGTTGCTTAAGTAAATCTTATACCGCGCATAAATAAAATTATGTATTCTTATATCTTACATTGTGTGATGGCATGCTTATAGCCTAGCGAGCGCACAAAACACAATCAATTGTATATTCTTGAAATATGCTGCTGTCATTATTTTCAGGTTTTCCCTGGGGTCCTGAAGTCACAGAACTCTCCAATCCAGTTCTGGTATTAGGTCGGTCGGTGACAGTGGAGTGTGAGATCTCTAATTTCTTCCCCATTTTTCTGAGTGTGGAGTGGTTTGTGAAGGAGAGAGGAAGTCAGAAATATGTCCCGGTGGATCTGAAGAAAGCCTACAAGACAATGATCTCCGAGCCACAATACTCTGATTCTGGATACTCCTGTACCGCCTGTGTACAGTTCAACCCATCTCTCTCCTCTCACCATGGGATCATGTTCATGTGTAAAGTGACTCACCCCAGCCTGGAACATCCTATAGAGAGGGTCACCAAACCACTATTCATACCATGTAAGTGTGTGTTTTATTCAAGTCTGAACTCCAGTCAGCTATAAACAACATAAGGCTCGGTTCCATTGCTGTATGACCCCAAAGCCATGCAACTTTCATGCAACTTTGGCCAATCATAACAATACGGAGTATGACACATATCAATGAACTTGCATTTTTTTTTTTAACCGTTCTTTGACCGAAAAGCTCTCCCAATCCTCATGGTAGATGCTTGCTCCCTCTAACCATGCCTGGTCCCACTTGCCTTTATAGGCCGGGTCCCTTGTATCAAAAATGGCAGGACGCCCACGTACAAGTCAGATGAGTTGTTCATTGTTCAGAGCATCCCTCGGTCTCGTGGAAGCCATCTTTCCTGCACTGTGAACACAGCTGTACAATGTCCTTGCTAAGTGGACAATGTGCTTTGGGGGGTGACAATGCTTTGGAGGAGATTTTGAGCTGCAGGGATGGGCTTAGTCACAGGTACACAGCAGAAAATGGAATGTTAGTGGAGTATAGGGTTAAAGTCGCAGCTGAAGACGCAAAGATAAGACAAAGAAACAATTTTTTGGATTTTAACATTGCAATCTATGGCAATCATGTTGCAAGGAAGATGCAGTAAAATAATGCAGAAACCTTTTTTTTTTTTTTTTGACGCCGCAGGTTGAATCATAGCAATTAAGACGACAGACAATAAATCTAATATGTTTTGACTTGTCATGCAACTTTCTGTGCTGCATACCGCAGCAAGTCACATGAGAAGTTGCAGCAGAGTGAACCAGGGCTAATACAACTCTATATACATCACTGCTCAAAAAAATTAAAGGAACGCTTTTTTAAGTTTTTAAGAGTAGAGCCTCAAATCAAATAAACTCCTAGGATATTGATCTGGTCAGTTAAGTAGCAGAAGGGGTGGGTAATCAGTTTCAGCTATATACAACTAGGAGTAGAATAAATGCAAATGAAATATCCTGCTCACCCAGCGCTAAAAAACAACCTTTATATGGTAAAAGAGCACATCAAAATGTACTCTAAAAATACCAGCTGCCACTATAAATTACACAAACATAAAAGGAAGGCGCACTCTTTAAAAGTTTCAAAATAAAATAAAACTGCCCACGAGTCCACTAGCGGCACTCACGGTGTATTATACACATACACCTATATCTCATATGGGTAAATAGAATTCCTGGTGAATGAACTGCTTAAATATATGCTTCTAAATAAAGTTCAGAATCCAAATAAAATGTAACAGTCCAAATGGTAGTCCATTAAAGTGCAGCAAACCGCATGCAAACAGCAGGATACAAGACCTCCACCTCACCGCAGTGCACACCTAATGGTAATGCACTTACCAGAGCCGGCTTAAAATAAAGCCTGTAGTGTTAATCACGGCAAGATCCTCAAAATCCCGGAATCGGTGTAGGGTCCTCTCCAACTATAACACGGACTGTTTGGCCGCTCACCAGGATGTTACATTTTATTTGGATTCTGAACTTTATTTAGAATCATATATTTAAGCAGTTCATTCACCAGGAATTCTATTTACCCATATGAGATATAGGTGTATGTGTATAATACACCGTGAGCCCCGCTAGTGGACTCGTGGGGAGTTTTATTTTATTTTGAAACTTTTAAAGAGTGCACCTTCCTTTTAAATCAGTTTCAGCTGCTTTGGTGTTAATGACATTAACAACAGGGGCACTAGATGGGCAACAATGAGACAACAGAATGGTTTTACAGGTGGAGGCTACTGACATTTTTTCCCTACTAATCTTTTCTGACTTTTTTTCACTAGTTTTGCATTTGGCTAGGGACAGTGTCACTACTGGTAGCATGAGGCGATACCTGGACCCTATAGAGGTTGCACAGGTAGTCATACTCCCCTGGGATGGCACATCAATACGTGCCATTACCAGGAGGTTTGCTGTGTCTCCCAGCACAGTTTCAAGAGCATGGCGGAGATTCCAGGAGACAGGCAGTTACTCTAGGACAGTGATGGCGAACCTATGGCACACGTGCCACAGCTGGCACGCAGAGCCCTCTCTGTGGGCACGCGAGAGCTGCCGCCACTGCCCGCACTGTGACAAGGGGAGTGAGCGCGGGCTGTCAGTTTACTTCCCCTGCTCGCCCCCCTTCTTCTGTCAAGAAGCATGGGACAGGGACAGAGCGGCGCTTGCAGGTTTCGCCGCCCACTCTGATTCCTCCTGCCTCCCCATTGGCTGAAGCCAAGGACAAATAACAAGCCAGGACAAGAGCACCATGGGACATGGAGTCCTGGAAGACTATGGCACCATTTTAACCAATTAAAGAAAAACTACAGCCCCAGCATGCCCTGAGAAAATAAGAGGATGGACAGCCTGGAGCCCAGGAAAAAAAAGGGCTCAGAGAGAAGGGAGAGCAGGGTGAGAAGAGTGTGGAGACAAGAGTGAGAGGAGGCTGAGGTGGTTCAGGAGGGAGAGAGAGCCCAAGCCACAACAGCCCCTGGAGTTGAATCAACCAGAGAGGAGCAAGAGGACAGTGATGAAAGGACATCATCAAGAGTGAGGAGGGTGATCAAAGGCCCCAACAAAAGGAGAAGCTGCTGCCAGGCACACCGATGCTGGACGCCGGAGCCGGGTGAGTGCTGACTTGATTACAATCTCTCTTGGAGTGTGCGATCTGGTGGCTGGATATGTGCAGTTTAATTGCAGTGTTGGCACTTTGTAAAAAATAAGTTGTTTTTTTTTATGGCGTTTTGGCACTCTAGCTCAAAAAGGTTCGCCATCACTGCTCTAGGAGAACTGGACAGGGCCAAAGAGGTCCTTACTCCATCAGCAGGACTGGTATCTGCTCCTTTGTGCAAGGAGGAACAGGATGAGCACTGTCAGAGCCCAAGGAAATTACCTCCAGCAGGCCACTGGTGTGAAGGTCTCTGACCCAAAAATCAGAGTTCATGGGGGTTGCCTGAGGGCCCAAACCCCTCTAGTGGGCCCTGCGCTCTCTTCCCGGCACCGTGGAGCTTAACTGGCATTTGCCATTGAACAACAGAATTGGCAGGTCCACCACTGGCGCGCTGTGCTTTTCACATATGAGAGCAGGCTCACCCTGACCACATGTGACAGACGTGAATGGGTCTGGAGAAGCTGTGGAGAACATTATGCTGCCTGTAACATTGTTCAGCATGACCGGTTTGGTGGTGGGTCAGTGATGGTCTGGGGAGGCAGATCTATGAAGGGACAGACATCTACAGGCTAGATCAGTGTTTCTCAACTCCGGTCCTCAGAGAACACTAATAGGCCAGGTTTTCAAGAAAACTGAAATACATCACAGGTGATATCATTTGCTGCTCAGTGATTGCAGTATTCTAGTCTGCATCTCCCCAAGGTAATACTTAAAATCTGGCCTGTTAGTGTGCCCTGAGGACCGGAGTTGAGAAACACTGTGCTACACAATGGCACCCTGGCTGCATTAGGTATTGAGATAAAATCTTTGAACCCATTGTCAGAACCTACGCTGGTGCAGTGGGTCCTGGATTCCTCCTGGTGCACGACAATGCCCGGCCTCATGTGGCGAGAGTATGCAGCCAGTTCCTGGAGGATGAAGGAATTGATACCATTGAATGGCCTCCATGCTCGCCTGACCTAAATCAAATAGAACACCTCCGGAACATTATGTTTTCGGTCCATCTGATGCTGCCAGATTGCACCTCAGTCTGTTCAGGAACTTAGTGATGCCCTAGTCCAGATCTGCGAGGAAATACCCTAGGACACCATCAGTTGTCTCATTAGGAGTAGTGATGGACGAACATCGTCCAGAGATGGTTCGCGAATGTTATCCGCAAAGTTTCTCAAATGTTCACGAACCGCAAGTTCACAGCGGGCCCCATTGACATTATTGGCAGGCGAAATTTAAAAACCTTCAGGTCATATTTGCAGCCACAAAATACTTACTAGCTGTGCACAAATAGTCCCACAACATGGACACTGCCATAACAGAAGTATTGCTTTTAAAAAGGTTGCCGTCAGATTTTTTAAATCAGCCAGAACTGACAGCAGCCGGTAAATACATGTCAAATACATATAGGGTCCATTCACATGTCTGTAAAATGGGTCCACATCCGTTCCACAATTTGGCAGAACATTTACAGACCCATTGATTTTCAATTCCAGTCTGAAAAATTAGGCATTCACAGGATAAAGAAGTAAGTGTCGGCCATTCCTGGCCCCACAAATTAGCCCACATGCGTTTACCTGACAGCAAAGAACGTTGTATTCTGTGGCTGGAGGTACATTAGGCATTCACAGTATAAATAAGTAAGTGTCGCCCATTCCAGGCCCCAAAAATTAGCCCACATGCGTTAACCTGACAGCTAAGAACGTTGTATTCTGTGACTGAAGGTACATTAGGCATTCACAGAATAAATAAGTGTCGCCCATTCCAGGCCCCAAAAATTAGCCCACATGCGTTCACCTGACAGCTAAGAACATTGCATTCTGTGGCTGAAGGTACATTAGGCATTCACAGGATACAGAAGTAAGTGTCGCCCGGCCATTACAGGCCCCAAAAATTAGCCCACAAGCGTTCACCTGACAGCTAAGAATGTTGTATTCTGTGGCTGGAGGTACATCAGGCATTGACAGGATAAATAATTGTCGGCCATGAAAGGCCCCAAAAATTAGGCATTCAATGGACATAAAATGCCTTTTATGCCGCTGTATTTACCGAAGACAAGGACAATTCATGGTTGTTGTTATAGGTGGATGGCGGTCTGGCGGATATTTGTGGCCTGTCATAAGGAATTTTAATCAAACATGGTCTACTGGTCACATGTGTTGAATTCCTCTGAGATCCGTGCCTTATTCATTTTTATAAATGTGAGGTAGTCAACACTGTCATGAGCAAGGCGAGTGCGTTTATCGGTCACGATCCCCCCTGCTGCGCTGAACGTCCTGTCGGACAGGACTGGACGGGGGGCAAGCCAACAGTTCCATTGCAAATTGTGCAAGGTCTGGCCAGAGGTCAAGCCTGCCCACCCAGTAGTCCAGGGGTTCATCACTCCTCAGAGCATCCACATCGGCCGTTAACCCAATTTAGTCGGACACCTGTCGGTCTAGGCATTCCCTGATGCTGGATCCGGAGTACAGCTGTCGATGGGTCGGCTGAAAGAATGATCTCATATCAGAAGTGACCAACACATCTTCAAAACGCCCTCTTCTTGCAGGCGCTGTTGGATTGCTACCCGCAACGGTTTCTCTGTGAGTGGAAATTCCTCTGCCAGCGCACGCAAAAGCAGAATGCAGCATTTCTCGAAGCAAGGCATGGAAGTGCTGCATTCTGACTGCCCTCTGTGATGGTGGTAACATTTCTGCCATTTTTTGTTTGTACCGGGGGTCTGCTGTAAGTACGTTTCCACCCAGTACTGGTTCTTGCCCTCTCTGCTTTTTATACGGGGTCCCCCTTAAAACACTGGAGCATGAAAGCCCCCATTTGCACTAAACTGGAAGCGGTGTATAGGCCTGACTCCTGCTCATCATCCAGGATAATGTCGTCCTCCTTCTCCTCCCCCCATCCACGGACAACACCAGGGATCCCAGAAAGGTTTAAAGCATGCTCTTCTTGCTACTCCTCATCCACCCCGGCACCATCCTCCTCTGACTCCTTTTCAGACTCCTGTTGTTGACTTGTCTCAGATGGAGAAGCACCCCCCTGGGAATTCATCCAACATTGCGACTTCCTCATCTCCCTGCTCCTGCTACTCGATGGCTTGATCAATGACACGATGCAATGCATGCTCCAGAAAGAAGGCGTAAGGTACGATGTCACTGATGGCGCCCTGGCCGCGACTGACCAGTTTGATGATCTCATCAAATGGCCGCAGAAGTCTGCATGCGTCACGCATGAGCAGCCACTGGTGCGGTGAAAAATCTGTCCTGCCGCAGAGTTCGTACAGGTAGTCGCTAACTGCACGTTTCTGCTGAAGAGCCTATCAAGCATATACAAGGTTGTGTTCCATTGCATCGGGCAGTCACAAATAAGACGCCCGACTGGCAGGTTGTGTCGCCGCTGAATGTCAGTAAGGCAAGCCATGGCTGTGTAAGATCTTCTGAAATGGCCCGAGATTTTCCTGGCCTGCCACAAGACATCCTGGACCCCAGGGTATTTGGCAACAAATCGTTGCACGACCAAGTTCAGGACGTGCGCCATGCATGGCATGTGTGTAGTTTTGCCCTATTTCAGCACGCTCAGCAGATTGGCACCGTTGTCGCACACCACTTTACCAACTGTCAAATTGAGCGGTGTCAGCCACTGATCTGCCTGTGAAGGCAAAGCTGAAAGGAGTGCAGGACCAGTGTGGCTCTTGGCTTTCAGGCACAACAGACGCAGCACAGCATGGCAACGTCTCACCTGGCATGTGGAATAGCTTCTGGGGATCTTGGGCGGCGCAGCAGAAGAGACGGTAGCAGCGGAAAAGAAGGAGTCAGCCGAGGAGGAGAGGGAGGATGGAGTAGGAGGAGGAGAAGAAGAGGCAGGCCTGCATGCAATTTGTGGGGGTAAAACCAAATCTAAATGGGTGCCACGGGTTACATGCTTGACAGCCTTCAGAAGGTTCACCCAGTGGGCAGTAAAAGTTATATACCTTCCCTACCCGTGTTTGCTAGACCATGTGTGTGTGGTCAGATGTATCTTGGCACCGACACTGTGTGCCAGAGATACATTCACTTGCCGCTGAACATGGCCATATAGCTCTGGAATGCCCTTCTGCGAGAAATATTTCCTTCCTGGGACCTTCCATTGTGGTGTTCCAATGGCCACAAATTTCTGAAAGGCCTCCGAGTCCACCAGTTGATATGGCAGTAGTTGGCGGGCTCTCTTGTGGGCGCCCACGTGACGTCCATAGACAAGTCATCATCGACGTCACCTTCCCCACCACTAACATTCGAGATCTCGGAGTAGGCAGCAACAGAGGGGACCAACCTCCTTTGGCTGATCTGGGAACTGTCGTCAGACTGCTGGGTGGTGGCTGTTGCTACCTCCTCTTCCTGATCCAATGCCAAGAATGGCTGCACATCGCAAATGTCTTGTGATGGATCGGAAAATAATGCCAGTGACTCAAGCGAAGGGTATATGGTGGTGGTGTATTTTGGTGTGCACACAGCAGAGAGTGAAGAGGGTGCAGATAGAGAGGATGAGGAGGGTGCAGAAGAGGAAGGCTGTGTGAGCCACTCAACCAAGTCTGGTGCGTCCTTTGACGTAATCGAACGCACCTTCTGAAACTTCACACTTTGGCTCCGGCCTACTGCTCCTGCCCTACCCCTACCACCCCTGCGTAAGGGCCTGCCTCTTCCTGTGCCTGTCATTTTTTAAATTACGCTGTGACAAAAGTCTCTAGAGAAGCGCAATATATGTGGAAGAAGGCATATAACATCCTGCTTCAATCTGTGGTTTTGGGGGGCCACTGGTCTATCACACTAGTTATACAAAAAATTGGTCAGTAACTGTTGTCACTGTGTGTAGCACAGTTAACGCAGCAAAAGAGGCAATATTTTGGCAGAACACAAATACACTGTTATAAAAGTATACTGTTAGATAACACCCCGCTTCAATCTGTGGTTTTGGGGGGCCACTGGTCTATCACACCAGTTCTACAAAAAATTGGCCAGTAACTGTTGTCACTGTGTGTAGCACAGTTAACGCAGGAAAAGAGGCAACATTTTTGCAGTACCCAAATAAACTGTTATAAAAGTATATTGTTAGATAACACCCCACTTCAATCTGTCATTTAGGGGGGCCACTGGTCTATCACACCAGTTATAATACTTTTTTAAAACTGCTTTTGTCACTCTGTAGTTGTAGTATCACTGCAGAAACGCCCACCACACCAGTCACAATGCTGCATAGTGCACAATACAAATCCACTATAATATGCTTTCTATATTAGAAAGTATATTATAAGTGTATTACACCCCTATATAGTGCACACCAAAGAATAGTACACCTATACCAAATACCAGTCCTTGAAAGGACTTTTGTGGTCCTTTAACAGAGCGATCTGTGTCACTGACAATCTGTCCCTGCTCCCCACAGCAAACCTCTCCCTACACTGACAAAAAGCAGAATGTAAAATGGCAGCCTGCTCAGTTCTATTTATATAGAAGGGGGTATGTCCATGTGCTGAAATGTCTCAATTGGCTGTCCTGTTCCACCTGATGGCTGTGTCATGGGTCAAAGTTCTCCACAATGTAAACTAATATGGCCACCACGAACAACGCCATATGTTCGCAAGATCGGCAAACTGCGAACGAGCAAAGTTCGCCGCAAACTGACCGCTGGGCGAACCGCAAGGCCATCTCTAATTAGGAGCATGCCCCGACATTGTCAGGCATGCAAAGAAGCACGTGGGGGCCATACAAACTACTGAGTACCATTTTGAGTTGCTGCAATGAAATTTCAGCAAAATGGACTAGCCTGCTGCATCATTTTTTCACTTTGATTTTCGAGGTGTGTTTGAATTCAGCCCTCTGTAGGGTGATAATTTTCATTTCCATTAAACCATGTGACATCCTTTCATTCCTAACACATTACCCAGTTCATATCAGTATAATATCCAGCATGCTTTTTTTCCCATTTGAGATCTAATGTGTTTTCAGAGTGTACCTTTAATTTTTTGAGCAGTGTATTTTATTTTTAATTGCAAGCATTGTAGGTACCTGAGTGTGACCCGGTATCAGCCTCTTGCAGTCTAGGCTCTGAGAGAGGGAAAGTGTACAAAGAACCAGTCGGTTTAGATGATGACAAGGAGCATGTTGATAGGAGGATAGAGCAGAGATGAGCTCACCAGTGTAATACTTTACCTTCAATATCAAGTAAAGGATGGTTGCAGAGAAGAGACCTATAAGTTTTACTTTACTGCAGTATAGAAAAGTAGACATCAAGTCCTCTTCCCTGCCACACGGGGCCAAGCTGTAAAGGAGACCCATGTGATTGTCAGGCATTGATGGACAGAAATACAAATGCTTTCAGTACATCCGTTCCCAAACATGTAGGCAATTTTTTCTACTTCTGGATAGAGAGAAGAGGGATTAGAATAATTGTCAGTTTTTATTGCTGTCTGTCTCCCTATTATGGAGATTCAGCCTCTCTATTTGTCCTGTTTACTATTATCACAGAGAATCCAAAATCCTGGGTTGTCTCTAGAACAGAAATAAAGTGGAAATCTTCAAATGGGGACACTGGGGACAATAGGAACACTAGTTCTGCTGACCCTGGTACAGGGATTATCTCACTGTGGAGAGATTTTATCTCACTCCCTGTTTTGCCTATAGACAAGAAGTGAAGGGAGGTCTCCCCAATGGGACACAGGTGATGGCAAAATTAACAGACAAAGGTTAAACCTCCCCCCACTATATTTACACTTAAAAAAAAGTTTTGCAAAAAGTTCTACAACATACTTTAATGAATACATTTACCTGTCTCCTGTGAATTCTGCTTTAATCCTTATGAAACATATTCTATTGATCCCTTGGATTTTACCCAAAAATCTGATCTCTAGACGGAGATGTGGGCATTGTCTGCTGAAGTTTTGGTTTTCAAAATTTAAATTGCAAAATGTTATTTTAAACTAGGTAACACCACGTGAAAGTCTTAGACCAGAAGCTGGTTAATTGATAGGACAGATGACATCCTGGCCTAGCTTGATGAGCCTGTTCCCACCACATGCATTGGATTGTGCTGGGCAGAAGATCTCAATGCATAGTCAAAACGTTGTGTTCCCTACCATGCCAGTCCATATACTACCACATGAAAAACGTAAGAAATGCTGTACTTTTTTCAGCACTACTTGGTGAAAGAACAGTTAGTGCTTTACTTGGTAAACACTGTGATGTACTACACATTTGGGGGTTCGGCCTGATGTTGACCACAATTTGCTTCAGAACGTTTGGCCTCCTTCAAACCTTGATTCCTATAGAAGTCTCAAAAGACACAAGGATGGCCCTCCTCCACTATATGATTCCAGGCTTTCTCTCCTGCCATCAGAAGTTAGTTATATATTTGTTCCTGACTGCTAAAGAGACAAGAGCTAAAGTAAATTTCCAGAAAGTTAGGAAAAGCTAGGGGACGTATGAATAGATACGATCCAATATTCTCAAGGACTCACAAACTAAATACATAAAAATATGGAAATTGTGACTTAGGTATGCTTTTTCATTTTTTAAAACTTCTAGCTGAGATATTTATAATCCTTCAACTGGCCTCTAGGCATTAGGTAATGTGGAATATGTTCTTATATATCCCTTTCCTGCCACCCATCCCTCTGTGTGTTCCCTGACCTCTATTTCTACCCTCTTATAACTTGCCCTGATCCCCCCGCCAGGCTTTCTCACTCCCCGCTGGAGTTTCTCCTATATATTTTTCCTCTTCCCATCATTTCCTCTACCCCCTTTCCCAATCTCTTCTTTGCCAGAACTACATTTTAAACCAGTGGATTATGCCGTACATTCATTTAAAAACATTTTTTGGATGTAGCAGGTTTTCTAGGCATTGGACCTGATATGGGTCTGCCATGGTTACCGGTGACACCTTCAGCCCATTTAAGCTAAATACCCAAGTGTGAGATTGGAGACAATGACCATTCCCGGCATCTTTTGTTTGTTTTGTTTATTTGATAATGGGGATGGGAGAAGGGAATGAGTGGGACACTCCTCTGGCTCAACTAGATACAACTTGGGACACTCTGGAGAAAAATGTCTTTCAGCGCTGTCTTGAACTTGACTTTTGACACTCTGGTTAGCTCAAAAGGTCCTGGACTGTACTGAGAACTGACTCTTGACACTCTGGTTAGCTCAAAAGTCCTGGATACAGCTCCCTCCAGTCCTTCCTGACTGAGGTAGCTCCTTGTAACTGCTTGTGCTGCTGCAACTCTTAACACTTTACACTGCTTGCTGTACACTTTAACACTTCATGGCCCAACCGTTGGCGCCCCCTTTACACTTCAGGGTCCTCTCACTAGGCACCCCCTCTGCACTTCAGGGTCCTCTCACTAGGCACCCCCTCTGTGCTTCAGGGGCCTTCTAACTAGGCACCCCCTCTACACTTCAGGGTCCTCTCACTAGGCACCCTCTTTACACTTCAGTGTCAACACTGGCACCCGCTTTTCCGCTAGCTAGCTCCTGGATCCCCTGGACCTTCACCGGAGTGGTCCCTTCTCAGCTAGGCAGACCCCCAGGGGCAGTTTGCAGTACTCACGAACTGGGAATGCTTTCCTGAATCTTGACCCCCTCAGCTCCGCTGGTCCTCGGCACACCGAATCCTCTCTGCAGCTCAGCTCAGCTCTAATCTCTGTCCCCTCAGGCAAGCCGCCCGGGACGCCCAATCCTTCTGACAGGAGGAGAGACAGCCATCCTCTCCCTCCTGGGACTCTGCTTCCCGCCAAAGATGCTGCGTCATGCGTTCCCTTCAAACTTTTACCCACTCCCAGAATGCTGTGCGGCAGAATCTGCCTTTCTGGGGTAGATACAGGCCTGAGTGCACCATTGGCTGGGTTTCCTCCACTGTCCAATGAGAACCCTCTCATGGAGCACAGTGGGCAGACTCCCTAGTCCCAATAGCTACACCTGGGAAACATGACAGCCCAGCTGAAAATCATAGCCCTGCTGTTAGGCAGCCAAGGCCCACTATACTTTACCTAGCACCTACCCTGTAGGGTGCTACATCCACCCCACACCAAACTGAGTCATGTCCCCATGACTCTGAGGCAGCCACCTCCTATCAAAAACTGTGGCCAAAAACTCAGGAGTATCCCACAAACCTGGAAAGGGGGAAAAGGGAAAGAACGAATGTACAAATAAATTACGGTGGAAAAACATAGCTATACATTACTCTGCTGTACAAACATAAAAACAATTTAGGTGCATGAAAATGATGCACCCCCCACCAAATGAACTCTCTTGTTGGGGATTTCAAGGCAAACGCAATATACATTCCCTAACTGACTGTCTCTAAGATGATCCCACCTATAGGGAAATGGAAGCAAAAGTTAGTCAACTGCATACATTTTAGAAAATACAAGACTGGGGAGGGGCCTGCAGATGGCGCGAGGAGACAGAGTTTGCTAGTCTCGAGCAAACACCCTACCAGCATGTTGATCGGAGCCGACCCGTGCATCCCCCCGCCTGCCTAGAAACATCCACCTGCCGAGAAGCCCCCGCTGGTACTATCCAACCTGCTTCCCCCTGTCGGATACCCCTATCTCCTCACTCCTTACCGGTTCGGGCGTCGGCGGGACACAACGGCAATGACGCCTCCGGAGGACCATCCGAGTGCACCTACGAGAGACCGGGAGGAGGAGCCGCAGTGACGCCGGGAGGTTGTGTGAGCCTGGCGGTCAGAGAGAGTGGAGGACTACGGGCTGCTTCCACTGAGCGGAACAGAGAGGAGCACTCATTGGACATTCAGGAGGTCTGGGGCCGCAAGGCAAACCGGACAGGAAACCTAGAAGCCGCAGGAGAGGTGAGAGGGGCTTTACCTTTACACCCCCCCCTAGCATGGAATAACATGATGTGATATGTAACAAAGTAACTACCAAGTTTATATGAAAGTTGCTGGTAGAAAATATTTCAGCAAGTCTCTTGCTTACAGGACTTAAACTAATTATGAGGATGATTCACTCTGTGGAGACATAAAAGTGTACCTGGCTATAGGGGGTGAAGACATTTAATCCTGTGTTTTTTGGACACCTGGACAAGAGGGTTCTTAAAAGGAGTATTGACTTTATAAGAACAGCAGCAATACAAGAGGGGGAACGAATAAAAACATAATAAGATAAAACGGAAAAACAAACAAACCAAAAATTACACATTTTCACTGGACACATGCTTGTCACCTATTTTGGTTTGTTTTTCTCATATACATGCAAGGGGGAAGCAGAACTAAGGAGACAGATTCATCAAAAATGAAAAATAAATCAGTTAAAGATGGAGAAGGAGGCAAATTACCCAAACTAAGCACCAGTCCAAGGTCTATTTAAAAATATATGACACCCGAAGTAATGGGGAAAAACAGCAAAAACAAACGCCAACGAAACCAAAACAAAATAATGAAAGTAGTATAAAAACTCGTAACCAGAAAACAACAGAGATAAGTGATGATAATACCCTAGGACAGATGGACAAGGTACAGACAGAGCAAGATCTAGTTAAATTGGGAGATCCAGTGCCAAGTGTAAAAGATCAATTCCCCACAAAAGATGAAATAAGAGAAATGTTTTCAAACCTGGAAAAATCTATCAAAAAAGAAATGACAATCCTACATGGAGACTTAGGACAAATGTTGAAGAGAGTTGAGGACGTAGAAGAAAAAACAGAAAACCAAGGAAATCTCTGAAATTATGTAAGGAAGAGATAAGGAAAACACAAATAACTCAAAGAAACATACTCTATAAATTAGAAGACCAGGAAAATAGAGATAGAAGACAAAATTTAAGAATTAGAGGACTACCAGAAAATGGCAAAGGAGAAAACATGGAAGAGATGCTAGAAGCAGTGCTCAATCCCTTATTAGAAAGAGAAACAACAACAAAATTAGGAATCGAAAGAATTCACAAAATCAGGAAACCACAAAATTCACCTAAAGACCTTTCAAGAGATGTTGTAGTAAGATTTCTCAGATACGGAACAAGAGCTCTGATCTGGGAAAAATTTAAAAAAATTACCCCCTTTGAAATATAAAAAAATGGGAAAAAATTACTATCCTAAGAGCCTATTCCCACATCTAACTAGAAACAATGTCGCCCTATCAAGTGGTCAAGGAAGAAAGTTATACAATTTATTAGAAATTAGATGACAGAATTAAATTTCGTAAAGTATAATGTCAGAGGTTTAAACTCCCCGGAAAAAAGACAAAAAATTATGAAAGACATTAAAAATATGGAAGCTAATATAGTATTTTTACAGGAAACCCATATCTCACACTCAGCCAACATCAGGCTATATTCAAAGGACCACCCTAGTTGGTATTATGCAGACTCCACAACAAAAAAAGCAAAAGGGGTAGCAATAGGAATAGCAAAAGGAATACAGTTTACCCTAGAAGAGAAGATGACAGATAGTGAGGGTAGATTCCTCTTTTTGAAAGGGAAACTATTTTCAAGAGAGGTAACCTTAGTAAATATATACTGCCCAAATGACAAACCCATGGGATATCTTGGGAAAATATTGGATAAACTAGCGAAGTTTAAAAAAAGGGTGGGTGATAATGGCTGGAGACTTTGATTTTTTTATGGATCCTGAGATAGACAATACGTCGAATGTACGGTGGAGTAGAACATCATATTTAAAAATGTTTAAAAAGAAGTTACTACAACATCAACTATTGGATACATGGAGAATATTTCACCCAAGAGAACGGGATGATACGTTCTACTCCCCGGTACATAAAATACACTCGAGAAACGATTATATATTGATCGAACATAGAGGAATAGAGGCGGTGACAGACGTAAAAATCGTAATTAAGAACTGGTCGGATCATGCCCCTGTTAAGATGAATTGGAAAATAACAGAGAGACAGACTAAAACAAACACTTAGAGATTAAATGAAGAGCTATTGAGAGACAAGAAATGGGGCGAAGAAATTAGAAAAGAAGTAAACTATATTTTCAAATAAATGAAAGGGAAGAAACACCAAAAAATATACTATGGGAGACGCAAAAAGCCTATATGACGGGGATCCTAATTTCGAAAGGAGCCAGGAGAAAAAAGAGAGAGTGGAAAAAAAAGAAAGATTGATAAATGACATTTATGAACTAGAACAACGACACAAGAATACACAGAATATAGAGAATCAACATCAATTAGAAATAAAAAGAGAAGAGCTAAAAGAACTGATAGTACAAGAAATTAGACAGACTGATAATAAAATTATAAAGGTAATTATCAATGGAATAATAAGATCGGGAAGAAATTGGCAAGGATGGTAAAAAGTAAAAAAACAGTAAATTATATAGAAACAATAAGAGATGGAAAGGGGGAAATAGTATACTCAACAACGGATATAGCAAAGGTATTTCAGGAATATTATGGGAAATTATATAATATCAAAGAGTCAACAGATGAGAAGGGTTTGAATAATACAAGTAAAATACAACAATACTTTAGAGCAGGACTTCCCAAACTGTGGGTCGCGACCAACTGGTGGGTCACGAGCCGCATCTGAGTGGGTCGCCGACAGCGTTAGAGCAGTCAGTTGAGCAGTGGAAAAAAAAAATACCATTTAAAAGCACACTAGGGGCGCTGGACGTATTACTGGCTATGGGGGAGGGGGTGGGGTTCCCGGCTGTGACATCGTTGGGGGCAGGGCCGGTACAAGGGGTGGTTGGGAGGGACGGCTCAGGAAGGACACTGGATGTCAGATCGGGACTATACAGAGTTTGTTACCCGCCCTCTCCTCCCAGCAAACAATGTGGAAAGGGGGCGGGTAACAAACTCTGTATAGTCCCGATCTGACATCCAGTGTCCTTCCTGAGCCGCAATCTTCTCCCCTTCTGCAGCCGCATCTCTCCCAAGCTGTCCGTGCAAAGCTTTAGGAATTGGCTTCTCTTAAGCTCCTCCTCCGCTCTGACATATGAAGAGGAGGAGGACCCTCAGAATAGGAGAATCACAGATCGATGTGCCGCGCTGTATCTGAGGTCTGCCTGCTGGAGGGAGAACTGCACTGGGGGCACAAATCTTATCCTGTCAATTCCCAAATTCCCCCCATAACAGCACAATCCCCCTCCCTCCCATATCAATCCCACCTAGAAGTAATCATCTTCTCCCACCCCTCCTAGTACAAGTTCTCTTATTGCCCCCCCCCCCCCCCAGGACAATCCCCCAAAAAGTATTTTTTACTGGGAGGGGTGGGGAGAAGATGATTACTTCTAGGTGGGATCGATATGGGGGGGGGGGGTGCTGGGATGGGGAATTAGAGAGGTGACAGGATAAGATTTCTTCTAGCAGGGGAATTGGGGGGAGGGTGCTAGGAGGGGGTGAGGATTTGTGCCAGGAGGGGGGATTTAGGGATTGTCCTTGAAGAGATTATTGGGATGGGGTGGGGGGATTTGTGCCAGAACAGGAAGTCTTGGGGCTGTGAAAAATGGGTAATTGGGGGGGGGGGGGGTTGTGCCAGTAGGAATGAAGGGAGTATTTGTGCTAGGGGGAAATTTTTGTTGGGGGGGGGGGAGGATTTGACGGGTAAGTGGAAATTTTTTCGGGGGGGGGGGGGGTACTAGGAGGGTGATTATGGGGCTTGTGCTGGGAGGATGGGGGGAGGATTTGTCCTAGGAGGGGGGACTTGTGCGGTGGGGTTGGGGGAAGAGGATTTGTGCCAGGAGGGAGGATATGTGCTGGGGAGATGGGGGAAGAGGGTTTGTGCTAGGAGGGAGGATTTGTGCTGCTGGGATGGGGGGGGGGAGAGGATTTGTGCCAGTAGGGGGGATTTTTGCTGTGGGGATGGAGGGAGGAGGATTTGTACCAGGAGGGGGGGATTTGTGATGGTGGGTGGGGGGGAGAGGATTTGTGCTAGGAGGGTGGCTTTGTGCTGGGGGGATGGGGGGGGTTGGGCTAGGAGGGCATTTGGGCGGGGGGGGGGGTTGTGCTAGAAGAGGTGATGGGGGATTTGTGCCAGGATGGGGAGTTTTTGGGCTGTTAGAAATAGGGATGGTGGGATTTATGCTAGTAGGGATGATTGGGGGTATTTGTGCTAAAGGGGAAATTTGGGGTTAGGATTTGTGCTAGGAGGGGGAATTTGGTGGAATGTGCTAGGAGGAGGAATTTGGGAGGTTTGTGCTGGGGGGATGGGGGAAGAGGATTTGTGCTAGGAGGGGGGATTTGTGCAAGAAGGAAAAACATTTTTTGGGGGGGGGGGAGGATTTGGGGGGAGAGGATTTGTGCTAGTAGGAAAATTGATGGGTATTTGTGCTGGAAGGGGGGATTTGGAGAGGGGAGAATTTGTGCTTGGAGGGGAAATTTGAGGGGTGAGAATGTGTGCTAACGGTGATTTTTTGAGGAGGGATAGTTGTGCTAGCAGGGAACATTTGGGAAGAGAGAGGCTTTGAGTTTAGAGATGATGGGGGGAAAGATTTGTGCTGGGAGGGAGATTTCAGCAGGAAGAGATGTGTACTGGGAGGAGGGAGAATATTTGTTTGTGGAAATATTTGGCTTGGAATGGGAATGTATGCTTAGGGCCTAAGTGTGCCAATTAGTGCTCAATTTTTTTTTTTTTTTTATATTGCTAAAACGTTATGCTCCTACATCTTGTGGGGGGGGGGGGGGCGCAGTTTGGTGTCTTCGCCCTGGGCGCTGGATGGCCTTGTCCCAGCTCTGGTTGGGGACATTGCGTGCGTCAGTCACTGTCCAACTCCGTCACCTTCCCGCAGGTTCCCGCCGCCGTCAGAGCGAAGAGAGGAGCAGCGTGCCGTGAACGTCTCGGAGTGTGGAGTGACAGGAGTCGAGCCAGCCCACTGCCCAGGAGAGCAGGTAAGTGAACAGTGAGCTGCAGTGGGTAACAATCCGGGCACAGTAAGTAGCAGTGCTGTGCCATGCCTGTACATACTGTGCCATGCCTGTACCTACTGTGCCATGCCTGTACCTACTGTGCCATGCCTATACCTACTGTGCCATGCCTGTACCTACTGTGCCATGCCTGTACCTACTATGCCATGCCTGTACATACTGTGCCATGCCTGTACCTACTAACTATGCCATGCCTGTACATACTGTGCCATGCCTATACCTACTGTGCCATGCCTGTACCTACATACTGTGTCATGCCTATACCTACTGTGCCATGCCTGTACCTACTGTTCCATGCCTGCACATACTGTGCCATGCCTATACCTACTGTGCCATGCCTGTACCTACTGTGCCATGCCTATACCATCACCTGTGCCATGCCTATACCATCTCCTGTGCCATGACCTGTGCCATGCCCTTACCATGACCTGTGCCATGCCCTTTACCATCTCCTGTACCATGACCTGTGACATGCCTGTATCATCACCTGTCCCATGCCCTTACCATGACCTGTGCCATGCCTATACCATCATATGTGCCATGGCCTGTGCCATGCCCTTACCATGACCTGTGCCATGCCCTTACCATGACCTGTGCCATGCCTATACCATCACTTGTGCCATGCCCTTACCATGACCTGTGCCATGCCTATACTATCTCCTGTGCCATGACCTGGGACATGCCTGTACCATGACCTGTGACATGCCTGTACCATGACCTGTGACATGCCTGTACCATGACCTGTGCCATGCCTATACCATCATCTGTGCCATGCCTGTACCATCACCTGTGCCATGGCCTGTGCCATGCCCTTACCATGACCTGTGTCATTAAGTGTATTCAATAATAAATTGAAAAGTAGTAAATTGATATTTTTAATTCAACATCCCTCTCCCTTTAAAATATGCAAAATTATTATTATTATTTGCATTTATATAGCACCAATAAATTCTGTAGCGCTTTACAATATTCAATTACAAGCAAGTGGGTCCCGAAAAAAATCTGTATTCATAAGTGGGTCTTGGCCCAAAAAAGTTTGGGAAGCCCTGCTTTAGAGAGTCGAAACTTCCCAAAATACAGCAAGATAACTTAGATCAGCTGGAAGCCTCAATTACAGAGGAAGAAATAAGAATAGCTCTTAAAACGACAAATTCGGGAAAAAGTCCTGGACTTGACAGGTTTACAGTGAATTATTACAAAAAATATAAGAAGCTACTGATACCCAAATTTAAAGATTACTTTAACGACTTAGGTCAAGTATACGAAATGAGCAAAGAAGCTCTCTTAGCCTCAATTACAGTCATCTTGAAGGAAGGTAAAGACGCTACGGCGTGCTCGAGTTATAGACCTATTTCTGTTTTGAATATCGATACAAAACTTTTCGCAAAAGTATTGGCAACTAGATTGAAAAACATGATGTCAGAATGGGTACATGGTGATCAAGTAGGCTTTATACCGGGGATACAAGGAAGAGACAATGGAGTGAAAACACTTCTATTGATGCAGCAGGTGGTTAAGAGTGGATCCCAGGGACTACTGTTGTCAATAGATGCGGAAAAAGCATTTGACAGGGTGGGGTGGGAATTTATGACTAAGACCTTGGAGGAATTGGAGTAAAAACGATGGCCTGGATAAAGACACTGTATAGCCACCCTACAGCCAAGGTGAGGGTGAATGGGATCCACTATATAGTGGTATAGTGGGGGAGACCGTTCAGCGCCGCCTTGTATTCACAGCATGCGCTGGTAGCCAACAGTCTCACCAAGCAGCGGTGCAGCGCTCCGTCCGTCCTTGCCCCTCCCCTACGCGTGACGACACAGGGCTGAGCGATATTTATGTGTCTTATACATGGTTTTATGGATATACATATTTAATTATGTCTAGACGTTCCGTTATCTGCTTTTAATGTGCAGGTGCGGTACGTTTGAGTTATTTATACACATAGTAATGTGGCTACAATAAATTGGCGCTTTCCTAGCATTTATAAGTATATGAGCAATCCACCGTCCAATCATATCCCCCTAAGGAAGACACGTGGTCCCTGTGTCGTCACGCTTAGGGGAGGGGCAAGGACGGACGGAGCGCTGCACCGCTGCTTGGTGAGACTGTCAGCTACCAGCGCACGCTGTGAATACAAGGCGGCGCTGAACGGTATCCCCCACTATACCACCACGATTTCCATCATCTTTGAATGCGATTGTTTATGTGCATATTATGCACCTACAAATGTGAGTGAGACCTTTGTATTTTTTATTCAATAAACACTGGTTTTGAAGGATTTCATGCACTATTGCAAGTTTTTCTATTTCCATATTATGCTGCATTGAGTGACACTACAAGCCAGGTCTCAATATTGTGGATAAGAGGAGCCTTAAGGATGCGGATGGATGATCTATAGGATCTTTTTACCCAAGCGTTCTTTATAAAGATCTGAGGTGAGCACCCATTTACAAGGGGGTGCACGGTTTGCTGTCTACTGTGACACTCTGGTCACTCATCTTTGGGAGCACAGATCACTTTACGATTGTTTGGACTATATCCATGTATTCATTTTTAGCACAGTTATCCACTATTTTACACTGGACTCTTTTTTATCTTCTTCACTTTTATGTATTTATATAATATTTATTTATTGGCACTATTGGCACTTTAATATTGCATATTATACACTGTTTGATGCACGTAGTGCAGTTTATGATTATATATTTGCGCAGCACTATTTATTTATTTAAGTTATTTACACTGCTATGAGAAGTGGAGTGTCTGCAGCAGATAGCCTATTAATCTAGGACCTCAAGGTTGCTCGCAGGATCTATTCTAATATATAGGGAATAGCACTCACTGTACAGATATCCAGGAACGGCCTGACCGTTTGGGCACCCGGGCAGTGCCTGGGGCCATTAGGGGGCCCCATGAGAGGCTCCTGTCCTAAACTTCACTCCACTCCTTCATATGGAAAGGGTCAAGTTGAAGAGGAGCGGGCTGACATGAGTTGGGGGTGCTCTAAAAAGAAAGAAATAAAGAGGGCACACCCGCCTAGCGCATTACCTTTGCAAAATAGAGTTTTTGTAAGAACTTACCATAAAACTCTTTTCTCTGAGTCCTCCAACAGTCGCAGCCCCTCATACAGCCTTCACAAGTGGGTAATGGTGCCCTCTGCAGCAGCAAGCTAGGCAGTTTGAAATGTTAATAAAAAACTTTCTACACTTAGGCACACCTCCAGGTTACCACTTTCCTTCAGTTTTGTAGCAAGCAGTACCGGAAGGCAACAACCCCAAGATCCAAAAACCAGAGGGGCGGGTGCTGCGAATGTCGGAGATAAGAGTTTTACGGTAAGTTCTTACAAAAACTCTATTTTCCCTTACGTCCTCCGACAGTCGCAGACCCTCATACAGCCTTCACGAGTGGGACGTCCCAAAGCAGTGCAGGTGTGAGGGGTGGGAAGACGCAACCTACTGAACATGCAACGTGTCAACCAGGCCAGAGAAACAACTGAGCCAACAGGGCAACAAAAGTTCAACAGGAGCTAACCCAGAATAAGAAAGAACCCCACCAGGAAGAGACTGTAAAAAACACGTCTCTTCAAAACAACTGCCGCACTCAAATCTCTGCGGCCAAAGGAAGCATCCGAGGATGCCATCACATCAAGTTTGTAGAATTTTGTGAAAGTGTGCACAGATGACCAGGTCGCCACATTGCACACCTGAGCCACAGAAGCCTGATGGCGAAACGCCCAAGAGGCACTAACGGCTCTAGTAGAATGTGCCCTCCAGGGAAAGGAGGAACCTGACCCTTGATTGAATAGGCCTGAACAATCGTCTGTCTGATCCATTTAGAAACGGTTGCAGCGGAAGCAGCCGAACCCTCCCGAGGTCCCTCAGGAAGGACAAACAGGGAATCAGACTTCCTAAAAGACTCCGTGGCAGACAGGTAAACCCTGACCGCCCAGACCACATCCAAGGAATGCAAGGCAAATTCCTTGGGATGCTTGGGCTTCGCAGATAGCGAAGGCAACACAATATCTTAATTGAGGTGGGAAGCCGACACCACCTGAGGGAGAAAATACCGATTGGGTCGCAGGACCACTTTTATCCCTATGAACAACCAGAGAAGGCGAACGGCAAGACAGAGCCACCAACTCAGACACTCTGCGAGCAGATGTGATAGCCACCAGAAAGGCAACTTTCTGGGACAACACAGGTATTTCTCTGATGTTCTCAAAGGGAGGCCATTGCAAAATGGATAAAACCAAATTCAGGTCCCAGGGAGGCAAAGGAGCATTCCTCGGGGGAGCCAGATGCTGCACTCCCTGAAGAAAGGTGCGAATCAAGGAATTAGTCACCATAGGACGCTGGAAAAGAATGGCTAAGGCCGACATCTGACCCTTTATCGTGGTCAGCGCCAAACGCTGATCCACACCTTCCTGCAGGAAGGCCAAAACCTTCGCCAAAAGGAGCGGGGATGAAACCCTTGCGACTCACACCAGGCCATATACGCCTTCCAGGTGCGATTTTTCTAGATGTAGCTTTCCGAGCCTTCAATAAGGTAGGAATGACAGCATTCGGGAGACCCTTGTCTCTCAAGCCTAGGCTTTCAACAGCCATGCCGTCAAAGCCAGAGACTGTAAAGCAGAATGGAAGATCGGCCCTTGAGACAGAAGATCGTCTCTCAGCGGAAGCCGCCAGGGAGGCTCCACAACCATCTGCACGATGTCTGCGTACCAAGACTGACGCGGCCAGTCTGGGGCCACCAGAATGATCTGCATCCATTCCGACGCCAACCTGCGGAGAAACCTGGATAACAGTTGAATCGGAGGGAAGGCATAAATCAGCCGATACCAGTGCCAAGGCACCACGAACGCGTACCTGGCGCCTGCCAGAGGATCGCGGGTTCTGGCCACGAACCTCCCCTTTTGCTGAGATGGGACATGAACTGGTCCACGCCCAGAGACCCCCACTGGGCACACAGGAGGCGAAACACCTCCAGATTCAGGGACCATTCTCCCTTGTCCAGGGTCTGGCTACTCAGATAGTCCGCCTGCCAGGTCTCCACTCCTGGAATGTGAATGGCCGAAATCGCCGGAACGTGCATCTCAGCCCAAGATAAGCTCTCGGCCACTTCCTTGGCCACCCGGGCACTCTTGGTGCCCCCTTGGTGATTGATGTAAGCCACCGCCGTGGCGTTTTCCGTCTGTACCTGAACTGGGCAACCCTGAAGCCAAGTTGACCAATGGAACAGACAGAGATTGATTGCTCGGAGCTCCAAGACATTTATCGGTAAGAAGGCCTCCTTCACCAACCACGTCCCCTGGGCACAAAGCGTGCCCAGAACTCCACCCCAGCCCGACAGGCTGGTATACGTGGTGAGCACTGTCCACAGCAGAAGTCGAAAGGACTTACTTTGTGTCAGATTTGGTGACAGGAGCCACCACAAAAGATCCGATCTTCTCGAGGTGGCTCAGAGAAATCCTCCTGTCCAACAACTGAGGCGTTCTGTCCCACCCGGCAAGAATCTCTGCTTGCAGAGTTCTCGTATGAAATTGAGCAAACGGGATGGCTTTGAAGGCCGAAACCATCAGACCCAGGGACCGCATGCATGCCCGTAGAGAGGAGAGATCTGTGTTCCTGAGGGGCCTGTTCTTGCCCTGCAGGGTCCGGAGTTTGTCCTCTGCGAGAAAGACTTTCCCTGAGCGGAGTCAAGGACCATCCCCAGGTACGGGAGGCGAACCGAAGGAGGCAGCGCCGACTTCTGAAAGTTGATGGTCCACCCGAACTCCTGGAGCGTCTGAACCGTGACCGACAGATCACTCGTCAAATTGGCACACAAGCTCGACCTTAACAGGAGGTCGTCCAGACAAACGAGGACTGCAATCCCCTTCAAACGCAGTGAAGCCAGCACCGGAGCCAAAACCTTGGTGAATACCCAGGGAGCCGAAGCGAGACCGAAGGGCAACGCCACAAACTGAAAATGCTCCTCTGCCATCGCGAAGCAGAGACACCTCTGATGACCCTCGTAGATAGGGATGTGCAGATACGCATCCTTCAAGTCAATGGAGGCCAGGAAGTCCCCTGGACTCAACGACGCCACCAACGACCGGATAGATTCCATCCGGAACTTCTGTACCGTCACAAAGCGGTTCAGAGACTTTTGGCTCAGAATTGGACGCACTTTGCCCTCTTTTCTGGGCACCGTGAACAGATTGGAATAAAACCCACGGAACCTGTCCCGTGAAGGTACTGGCACAATGACTCCTTGGGTGAGAAGATCTTGTACCGCCCCCTAGAGATATCTGAAGCGATCGGGAGTCAGATGGAGATTTGATGGAAAGAACTTGTTTTGCGGGGCGAGAACGAAACTCGATCTTGTACCCTGAACAAATCAGTTTGTGAACCCACCTGTCCTGGATGCGGGACAACCAGGGTTCCTGAAAACAACGCAGACACCCCCCACCCCTGAAACTGGTAAAGGTGGTCCCTTCAGGAAGAGGTGGACTGGGTTGCCAAACTGGCCTGACCGGCCTTGGGCTTACCCGACCACGGCTTCTTCTGACCACCTGAGGACTTGAAGGATTTTCCCTTATCCTGTCCCCCGAAGGCATGAAAGCACCCACGATGAGCCTTAAAGAAGGGCCCCGCCTAGCGCGGGGGATTATCCCTTAGAGGCTTGGAGCAAAAGGGTACTCGTAGCCCCTTGATCAACTCATCCAGAGTGTCCCCAAAAAGACGACTACCCACATAAGGGACATCAGACAGTCTTTTTGGAAGCGTGGTCAGCTGACCAGCTTTTTAGCCAAAAATGCGGAGGAACGCAACCCCGACCGATGACAACCGTGCAACCAAGGGAGCCTCGTCCAAGGCCGCATCACACAGGTACATCATGGCCTGGGTCACTTGATCCACCAAATAAATGTGGCAGGAAAACGTTTCCGCACGCCTATCCGCCGGATCCTTAAACACCAGGAAGTCCTCCACGGGCATCAAGGTGGATTTATTCAGTCTAAAAACAGTGTGGTCCACCTTAGGTAAAACCGTCCAACGATTGTCAACAGGATCCGCAAAGGGATAAAGGTATTTAAACCACTTAGGCACCACCAGCATATGCTTAATGCAATGCCATTGGTCGTTCACGGTTTCATGAAACTCTGCGGGGCAGGGGAAAACCTGACCCGACTTCAGGGCTTTGCGGGACCCGAAGGAAACCCGCTTACCCGACAGGGAGGGCTCATCACCACAATTTAAAGTCTCCTTAATGGAGCTAATAAGTGCATCCACCACAACATGTTCCCGCACTGCCATAGAGGAAGACTCTTTCTCCTCCCCATCTGAACGCGAGGACTGGGACCCCTCAGGGGGGACGTTGTCCGTGGCAACCAAATCAGGCTCTGAGTCAGAAGACTGAGAGGGCATAGGCCGTTTTTGAGAAGTGCGTTCAGACATCAGCAGAACCACTTTGGACGCCAAAGTCACAAGACTTTGAGGCCATGGAAGAGGATTTAGGAGGTCCTGAAGCACCAACCAGGTCTGTGGGGAATTTGCTATCCCAGGACTTCATTTTAGCATAAAAATTATTTAGGACGCTGGCCCTTTAAAACGCCGGTTCCCGCGGACCCCCACCGCAAAATGCACTACCTGTGGAGACCCCTTAAAAACAGCTATAGACACAAGAAGAAACAGTTTTTGCAGGAAAATGCCAGAGAAAACAGGTAAAATCACCCGACAGTGTCTGTACTTGCCACACACTGCTGCAGTCAGGAGGAGAGAAAGGAGAAAGTGACCTCACGCACATAGAGGCCTATGCCCGCCCTGAACCACAAAAAAATGGTGCCTGATAAAAGTCCATGGGAGGAAGCACTGGAAAAATGGCTGCCGCCCTTACTAGGCGGATGCCCACACCAAAGATGGCGCCCGATCGGCGCCAAAGTGATGAGCTAAAATGGCTGCTGCCCACACTTGAGGCCCAAACAGCCTGCCCTCAGCCAAAATGTAGGCCATGTGAACGGCACCAAGTAAAGCACAATACACATGAGCTGGCCACCACGGGGGAACCCTAGAGAGCACCCCTGGTATATATCAAGCCCCCACACCCCCCCAGCCACAGTGTGCCGCAGAGCGTCCCCAGCAGGGGCAGAGAGGAAGGGAACCAAAATTGCCAGGAGGGGGATACCACAGAAGCCACCTAGTACTGCCATCCCCTAAGAGTGGGCCCACAGAACACCCCACCAGAACATAGTCCCAGGGACAGGGGGGTAGTAGTACTCACCAGTCCCAGAGAACGCGGGCACCGCTCTGATACGGAATACCTCCCACCCTGAGTGGGGGTGCCGTCAGTCAGGAAGGATGCTAGCAACACCCGGGTGTTCCGGAGTTGAGACATCCCGGCGAAGATGGATCTCCGCAGGCTCGTCCCCGTCTCAAGGGGCACTGTCGTTGCGAGGCCTGGGCGCACCAATGACCTGCGACGCTGGGTGGCAGGCTGGGACTCCATAAGGATCTATATTATCCAGTGCGAGGCCCAGCTCTGCTGTCGCTTGTAGTCCTCCAGGAATTCCCCTGACTAACTAGCGATAGTGAGTGAAATAAAAAAGCTATTTTCAAAGAATAAAACACTTTTCAAGAACAAAATATAAAGAAACTGAGACACTAGGTCCCAGCAGGGAAGACCTAGCCTACTCCTGACGCTAGGCAGGGACAGTGGTAACCGGATCAGGATAATGGCTGAAGGACAGCCCCCTGGAGGTGTACCTAAGAAAAGAACGTTTTTTTATTAACATTTTAAACTGCCTAGCTTGCTACTGCAGAGGGCATCATTACCCACTTGTGAAGGCTGTATGAGGGCTGCGCCTGTCAGTGGACGTAAGAGAAAAACGGTTTTATTAAAAATATATGCACATCATACTCACAAATTAAGACGACAATTCAAGCAAATATAGGTGTGAATGAACCCAGATTTCCAATTGGCATAGCCTGTTGGTCAACGACAGTAGTGGAATGGATATCTCCAAAAGAAGCTGACATGCTTCGAGGGGTATCCCCTCTTCCTCAGAGCTGGATTTGGAGTGTGGGCAGCTGATATTTAAATACTCATACCTCAATGACCCTAAAACACAAGTCCCTCCCACAATGGGCGGGGCTATAGTGTTAGATCCCACGTTTGGATAGGTGCAACAATAAAACATGCATGTAAATAAAACACAATACACAAAAACATGAAAGGATGTCTTGCAAATGATCTTTCAACATAGAAACATACTATTGTGCAAGAGAGTTGCTCTGTCAAAACAATATTTATACATATAAATATGAGCACAGTGTGATAATAGTAAAAATAATAAAAACCTCCTTGTAATAGGGAATACAATACCAGCAAAAGTTTATAGATCTCAAAACAAATGTGAAAAAAATAATAAATTAAAACCTGTATTGCTGACCATCATCAGGGAATTTGTTGCTGTGTTATTCATCTGAGCCTTTCTGATGGTTTGGATTGTTTATGGGATCCTATTAAGATGACCAAATGTAAGGGGGGCCAACTATGTCCAACAGCTTAGTGGGCATCTCACACACTGATCCGTGGAATGCACGCAGGCCAAAAGCTGGAAAAATGGCCGTGTCGTGCGTCCTCATTTTTTTTCTTTTTAGAGTGCCATTCGGGTTCCCCCTGACCTGCTGAGAGTGGCAGCACAGCCCATGTGGCACTTGTGGTAGTGGACCTTCAGTTTCCATCCGTCAAATTACCACCTCTCAAGCCCTGGAGCATTAACTTTCTTTTTCTCTGTCTCGTGGGTTGGGGGTGGTGTGTACATGGAGGGCACAGTCTGTATACGATCCCCTGCCTGTCTTTTTGCTTCTCTGCCTGACTATTTGGCAGGGAAAAGCCTCTGTTATGCCCGAGCTAGGGGACAGCCCCTGGGGGCCAGTGCCACACAGCACTACTCACTACCGACAATGGCTCACTGACTGAGCGCTGAACTCTACAGTAAGTGCCCCATCACTGTGAGTACCCACGTCCCACCCCCCACCCCTCCTCTCTTTTCACTCCCCTCTCTCACCCCCCTCCCTCTCTCTCTCTCTCTCACCCCCTCTCTCTTTTACATTCCATCCCTCTTCTCCTTCTCTCCCACCCCTCCTCTTTCTCACCCCACGCTCTCTCTCTCACCCTCTCTCTTCCTCACCCTCCTCTCTCTCACCCTCTCTCTCTCTCAACCCCCCCTCTCTCACCACCCCCACTCTCTCTCTCTCTCTCTCTCTCACCCTCTCTTTCACTTCCATCTCTCTTCACCACCTTTCTCTCTCTCACCCCTCCCCCTCTCTCACTCCCCCTCTCTCTCACCCTTACCTCTCTCATCCTCCTCTCTCTTACACCCTCCCTCTCTCTCACACCCCCTTCTCTCTCACTCTCCTTCTCTCTCACACCCCCTCTCTCTCACACCCCCTCTTTCTCACCCGCCCTCTCTCCCACCCTCCGTCTCTCTCACACTCTCCCTCTCACACCTCTTCTCTCTCACTCTCCCTCTCTCTTACCCTTCCTTTTACATTCCCTCTCTCTTTCTCAGCCCCCTCTCTCTCACCCTTTCCCTCTCTCACCCTCCCTCTCTCTTTCACCCTCCTTCTCTCTCTCATCATCTCTCTCTCTCGGCACCCCTCCTCTTTCTTACCCCCACTCTCTCTCCCACTACCATCCCTTTTCCTCACCCTCCTCTCTCTCACACCCCTATCTCACCCCTCCCTCTCTCTCCCACCTTCCCTCTCACCCTCCCTTTTACCCTCCCTCTCTCTTTCTAAGCCCCTCTCCCACCCTCCCTTTCTTACACCCCCTCTCTTTCCAACCCTCCCTCTCTCACCCTCCCTCTCTCTCTCATCCCCCCCCCTCTTTCTCCCAGCCTCCCTTTTTTTCCCTCCCTCTCCCTTTCTCAGCCCCTTCTCTCTCACCCTTCCCCGCTCTCACTCACCCTCCCACTCTTTCTCACCCTCCCTCTCTCTCTCACCCTCCCTCCCTCTCTCTCACCCTCCCTCTCTCTCTCCCCCCCCCCCATGCTTTCTCCCTTCTATTCCTATCTCTCCTTGCTCTTCTACAAAAAGAAGCTTGGAACTACAATTCAGGCTATGCTGCAGTAGATATTTAAATGCCCCCTCTATGCAGCTGTGATGCAATATGTAGGTGGGGCTTTGTGTGGGTGTGACTTTAGTGTGGCCAGGGACACAGGGGGCCTCATGATCTCCTATTGCCCGGGGACCCTATGAGTTGTCAGTCCGCCACTGCCATGACACTATATGATCAATGCATATCTTATGCTGATAAAGAACAGGGTGTAGAAAGGAAGGTTTATAATGCATTTAAACCTATCACTATTTGTTGCACAATTCACATCATATTGTGCTTTTTATACTACTACCTAATTATAGACTATTTTTGTTGATTCAAATTCGTGTTATAGGTACATTTCAGCTCCAAGTCCCTGACTCTGTTTCTGTTGATTTTCAGCGGCTCCGGAGGTAACAGATTCAGTGAAATTAACTCCATGTGAATCTGAGGAAGTGCTCTGCTCTGTACGCCTGGAAAAGTTCTTTCCCAAACACATCGATCTTACATGGACATTTGGAGGTGAAGTATACAGTCGATACACACCAAAGAAAACTCTTCTAGTAGACGATGACATGGAAACATTCGGTGTTATCAGTGAGTGCAGAATTCCTTGGAATCTGCTGCATTTTCCTGTACGGGTCACCTGGAAACATGAGTCTAAGGCAGAATCTCAATATCAAGAGCTACCCGGACCAGGTAATGACCACAGAACACAAGGTAAAAATGTGCCATCAGTAGTACAAGTGATTATTTATTTCAGGTACTTATATAGTGCCATTCATTTACACAGCACTTTACATATATATTGCACATTCACATTAGTCCCTGCCCTCAAGGAACTTACTATCTAAGGTCCCTAACTCACATTCATACATACACATACTAGGGCAAATTTAGACAGGATCCAATTAACCTACCAGTATGTCTTTCGAATGTGGGAGGAAACTGGAGTACCCGGAGGAAACGCATGCAGACACAGGGAGAACATACAAACTCCAAGCAGGTAGTGTCAAGGTTGGGATTTGAGCTGGCAATCCTAGTGCTGCTAGGTGGAATTGTTAACCACTTAGCCATTGTGCTGCCCATTATCTTTTCAAGAGCAATACAGATTCACGAGTAATATAGAAATACTAAGTGAGCTTATGAGAAGATGTAAAACATCAGAAACATCATTATATATGAAGAGTCAATACATGGTATGAAAAAATGATGTAACAACAGCACATATTACAGAGGACAGTAATCTTCCCATGCTCCCAGCAACCCCCCCCCCCAGCGTTACTTTAACTGACAATTGCGTGGTCGTACAACGCTGTACACAAACAAAATTTATGTCCTTTTTCCCCCCAGAAATAGAGCTTTCTTTTGGTGGTATTTGATCACCTCTGCAGTTTTTATTTTTTGCGCTATAAACAAAAAAAGAGCGACAATTCTGAAAAAAAAAACTATATTTTTTTCTTTATGCTATAGAACATTCCTAATAAAAAATTAAATGTTTTCATTATTTTAGGCCAATTTCTATTCTGCTACATATTTTTAGTAAAAATAAATCCCAATAAGTGTATATTGATTGGTTTGCGCAAAAGTTATCGCGTCTGCAAATTATTATTATTTTTTTAATAGTAATAGCGGCGATCTGCGATTTTTAGCGGGACTGCGTCATTTCGGGGTACAGATCAGACCCCAACTGGCATTTTTGACACTTTTGGGGGGACCAGTGACATTACTACAGTAATTATTGCTAAAAATATGCACTGTTACTGTATTAATGACACTGGCAGGCAAGGGCCGATCAAAGGATTAAATGTGTCCCTAGGGGATGCTATCTAACTGTGTGGGGAATGGGCTCGCTGCATGAACACAGAGACCTGTGTTCCTAAATAAGAGGAACACCGGATCCCTGTGTTCATAACTGACAGAACAGCGGTCTGCCATGTTTACAACGGCAAACCGCCGTTCTGTCTCCACGGGGAGCGATCGTGGGTGCCCGGCGGCAAAACGCCCGCCGGACTCGCTGATTGGCTCCCCCCGGTGGCTAACTGGCCTATGCCCCTGCTAGTGGACTCTCGAAGCGATGTACAGGTACGTTGTTTCATGGGACAGAGCTGACCTGCCACAGTAAAACCATGGTGGCTGGTCGGCAAGCGGTTAAATTGCATCTTCTGATCGACTTTGATTAGAGAACAGTCTATTGTTTATGATAGCACCTGTTATTTTATGGCACTTTTGTCTCAAATTCCTACTAGATTTAGCCCAGCACAGAAATCGTATCCAGTATAATTGAGGCTGATATACTGTTCCTTTAAGTCTGGTGCTTATTATGGGTTCTCTTGAAAGAACGGCGTGTTGGATTGTGGAAGATGTAGCATGAAGAAGGATGGAGACTGCAAAGTGGGCAGGATTGGACTATACTCCCAGGGAGCTGAGTGTTCCGCAAAGGATTGTGGGAGAGACGATAAATAAGGGGCGGGGCTGGATGTATGCTCTCTTGCTTCGGGGACCTCGTGAGGTGCCGAGGGTCTAGAAAAGGAGGAGGACCGCTGTGGAGAGTGGAGGCACGTTGGAAAGACAGCGAATGCTGCAGAGAAGTGACTGATCTAGTGTGGAAATCTGCCAGAGAGAAGTATAGGAGGACTGGGTGAGAGAGATCTAATTGTTTGTGAGCGCAGAGGCTCCTAGAGAGAGAGAGAGAGAGAGAGAGAGAGAGCACATGATGCAGTACAGACACAATGAGAACTTGGATATAGAGGAAGCGGTTGTCATAGGACACTCCTGAGCTTTGGCAGTGCGTGGTGAACTGGAAGGCCGCAGTTAAATACATACAGTTATCTATACTGACTACATCTTAAGCAGAATCTGGATTACAAATTCCCCCTTTTTCCCTGTGGATTACAAGTGTCATTTATGTGAATGACAAGAGCTCCTACTGCCAGCGAAGATTTGCAAGGCCTTGCCAGGAAGAGACTCACGTAATTCATAGCTAAGGGAGTCCCCTATAGGTGATAGAGTTCACTCTTTCAGTATAAGTAAGGTTGAGAGGTATTCTATTGATATATGTTTATAAGTATATACATATCTGTATATAGATCTCCCAGCCAGCCAGCCCTGGCTCTGCGAGGAAACATACTGATGGCACAGGAGTTCCCCCTGCTTCCTTTTATGCTGATGTGAGCAGGTTGGTGGATAGTCTAGTCCTTAACGGGTCCAGCAGAGCTGGACAGAGCAACATGAGATTACGATTTTTCTCAGGTCAACTGCCCATTCCAGTAGGAGAAGAAGACTTTGAAAGCTGGATGAGCCAGGCCACTCAAGCAGTAGATGAGTGGAGTGTTTCAGAAGCAGTGAAGAGACAAAGATTGAGCGAGAGCCTAAGAGGTCCTGCTGCTGAAGTGATTCGGAATTTGAGGATGGGTAATAAGAATTGCACTGCTGAAGAATATTTAGATGCTCTATTTGATGTATTTGGACGGATGGAGAAGACCACAGATTTGCTGTACAAGTTTAACCACACTCACCAACAGAGGGGAGAGAGACTCTCCGAATACATCTCTCGGGTCGACAATATGCTACATCAGATATTGCTAAAAAAAGGCATTGACCCAAAAGATGCTGATCGGGTGCGGCTGGATAGAATGTTCAATGGGCCCGACCAAATCACTCTACTGTTCTGAAGTTACTGCTGAAAGGGGCCCGGGACATCCCCACCTATCCCGAACTCATAAGGGTAGGGAGAGGCCCTCCTGGAAGAAAAGAGCCAAGGAGTAAGGGACCTACTGAATAATGATGGGAGAAGCAAGAGAGCTGTGGCCCAACTGTTCAGAGTCAAAAACAGTCTCTCTAAAGATGAAAGTGAAGTGGAACTGGAACTGAGCCATCAGGAAGAAGCAGGAGAAAAAAGGAAGCCAGACGTTAGTCTACATTCTACTGACTTGATGCTTCAGGTAGCCAAGGGCCCAGACCCAAATGTGTCAGACTTTGATGCAAGTCATGGAAGCTCAGGGAAAAGTGCCAGAGGCCAAGAAGCAAGTCAAAGGGTCCAACCTTCCTCCCCTTCGTGAAAGGGGATGCTTTGAGTGTGGAGAGATGGGGCACTTCCGAGCTAAGTGCCCGAAGAGAGGTTTGAGCCCTGAAGTGTTGGAGGAATTGTTGAAGGCGCTGCAGAAGTTCTTTTTCTCAAAGAAGGCAGAAAACTTCAGGGGACCTCAGTGAAGGATCCAATTGAGAGTCCCTCAACAAATTTGAGCTCCAATGGTAGTGAGAATGGTCATAGTCACCGCAGGGTGGGGTTTGTTCCTCCATCCGCCCCTGATATCTCAGCTAGTCTATGGGGGACACCGTGTTATGGAGAGAGACACAGGGGGTCAGTAACTCCACTCCACTCCAACAGAAGAGAATGTGGACCCCCAGGATGAAGTCAGTAGAGGTACAGACTGCTGAACTCCCCAAGAAGGTTAATCGAGCAGAGCCAGTAAACCAGTGCCTAAAGTTTGGCGAAAGTTGTTCGAGCCTGTGGAGAGGCTGATGCCAAAAACATTGGTAGGGCCATCCCCCATAGTACCGCTCCAAGCTCTATTGGATACCGGGGCTCAAGTAACATTACTCTATCGGGACTTCTATCATAAACATTTGAAACACATTCCCCTTTGTAAGATGGAAGAGTTGGAGATTTGGGGCTTTGTTTCAACCGGCAGCAGGGATGAAGATGGAGGTGTTTGACACACTAGCTGTAGTGTGTCCACGACCTCCTGGAGCCAAGCAAAACTCTTTGATTATTGGGACCAACACTGACTTGGTCCGAAGATTGCTCACCCTTTTAGCTTTAATTGGCTCGCCAGAAGAAGAAGTGCATCCACAGCTAAGGCAGGCATTCCAGTGAGTTCTGAAAGAGCAGAAGACCCCCACATAAGGAGTGGGGAAGTTGTGGAGGCTGGAAACCAGGGAGTCTGTGTTGCAGCCAGGAGAGAGAGCTTGCATGAAGGCTATGATGAAGCTGTCCTGGGATCAGCCGGGTCCTTTCGTGATGTTGGAAGGAGACCTGCTGGGTGAAGACAGTGGGATTGAGTTGGTCCCTAAAATAGTCCCGACTAAGGCCTTGTCGAGAAGTGGAGGGAAGGTTCCTGTGAGAGTTCGGAATGTCACGACACACAGCCAGTCCGTTTGAAGCCCCGGATGGTGTTGGGGCGGGTGAGTGCTGCCATGCCCCTAACTCCATTAAGGTTGGGTGAAGGAGGAGACAAAGAGAATGAGTCGGAAGACACTCCAACCAGATGCCCGGCTGTCCCATCCAAGTGGGGGGAGCGGGTGAGGACTCAATTGTCCAGATGGGAGAAATTATTCTCTAAAAATGACTATGATGTTGGATGTGCCAAGAGTGCTCAGCAACAGGTCCGCCTCAGTGAGGATAAACCCTTCTTAGAGAGGGCTCGAATGATACCGTTGAATGATCTTGAAGACCTTCGAGAGCAACTGGCGGAGCTAAAGAAGTCTGGTGTTATCCGGGAGTCTCGTAGTCGTTATGCCTCCCACATAGTGGTGGTCCGCAAGAAGAATGGGACCATCTGAATTTGGATTGACTATTGCACTTTGAATCGCAGGAACATTCCGGACCAATACACTACCCTCGGATATAAGATGCACTGCAATGCTTGTCTGGAGCCAAGTGGTTCAGTGTCTTAGATTTGAAGAGAGGATCATACCAGATACCCATGCACCCAGATTACTGAGAGAAAACTGCTTTCATCAGCCCATTGGGTTTCTACGAATAAGATTGGATGCCCCAAGCATTGACTGGGGCCCCGGCAACTTTTTAGCACCTCATGGTAAATACAGTGGGTGACATAAATTTGATTGAAGTCCTTGTATACCTAGTCAATTTACGCAGCACTTTACATATACATTGCACATTCACATCAGTCCCTGCCCTCAAGGAGCTTACAACCTAAGGTCCCTAACTCACATTCATACATACATAGTAGAACCAATTTTTTTTTTTTTTTTTATACAGGATCCAATTAACCTACAAGCATGTCTTTGGAGTGTGGGAGGAAACCGGAGTACCAGGAGGAAACCCACGCAGGCACAGGGAGAACATGCAAACTCCAGGCAGGTAGTATCGTGGTTGGGATTCGAACCAGCGACCCTCTTGCTGCTAAGTGAAAGTGCTAACTACTAGACCACTGTGCCATCCACTATGGCCTACCTCAGCGGCTGCATTCTGATCAGGGCCGAGATTTCGAAAGCAGACTAATTAAGAAGTTGTGTGGATTGTTAAAGATACAAAAGTCAAGGACTACTCCATATCATCCTCAAGGAGACCCTCAGGCTGAGAGGTTTAATCTCACTTTATTGAACATGTTGGGGACATTGCCCTTTGAGAAGAAACAACGTTGGGGTGAATATGTCTCAACACTAGTACATGCTTACAACAGCACAGTCCATGATTCTACCAGATATTCTCCCTATCGGTTAATGTTTGGAAGAGAAGCTTGGTTGCCAGTGGATCTGGCCTTTGGAACTTCGTCTGACCATACTTCACAGAGTTCATACAAATGTTATATTGACTGACTCCGATAAAACTAGCCTATGAAAAGGCCATGGAAACCTCTGCCACTAGGGAACATTGGAACAAGAGAAACTTTGACTTGAAAGTGAGAAAACAAAATTTACAGCCTTGAGATAGAGTTCTTCTGAGAAACTTGTGAGTGCCTGGAAAACACAAATTAGCTGATCATTGGCGTCCACAGCCATTTGTTATTCATAAGAAGTTACCGGGGTTATCTGTCTACCAGATTCACCCTGAGGGGAAGGTTGGGCCTCTGAAAACCTGGCACAGGAATCATTTGTTGCCCATTGCTGAGGCAGTTAGAGTACCAGTGGAGTGGGAAGAAGAGGAGGATGCTCCTAGGATTCCCAGATTGCGACCTCGGCCTTCACAGGACTCCCAGATTTCAAATTTACCTGAGAGAGAGGAAGAAAGTGATGATGAAGTGATCATATTTGATTGGTGGTGGCCGTTGCCTGAAAAGGATCCTGTTCAAGGAAGTCGCTGGTCAATCGTTAATTGACCTTTTGTACTGCTTCCTTAAAGAAAGAGACCCCAAGTGCCAGATTCACCTGCTATCTCATCAGTATCAAATTCTAAAAAATGAGAGGATGTGATAGATGTTCCTGTGGGTGACCTGCCTTGTGAGGATGCTCCAGCTACTTCTCCATCTCCTGATCTAGAGGAACCTTCTGATGGGAATGTGAGTCATTCCCCTGTAAAAGATGCAGAGGCTCTTGTAGAAGATAAGGAGTTCAGTTTTACCAGAAATGGAGGATCCAGTGGACAATACTAAGGAGCTTGGGGAGCCCGAGCCAAGTTGTTGCTTTCAAAGGTTGGAAAAAGAGTCTGAATCCAATAAAGGAATGTCATTAAGGCTAAGAAGAGAGATACCTCCGCCAAAAAGACTGACATATGATACTCTAGGAGAAAGCTCTGAACAGGTTGTAATGACTCAACGCCCCACACAAGTAGTTGCTTCTTCAAAGAAGATGACCTTATTCCACCCGCTGACACTATTAGGTTGGCCACTGATCTATTGTTGGCGTATTGTGAGAGTGACTCAGGCCTTTCTAGTAGTTTGTATAGTCAACTGTTAGAGAGTATGTTTATTGATCAGTTATCAGCTGCTATTAGTTCTACACAAAACTGTTGTTAGTTTCAGCTCTGTGATACCTTATAACTTATTAGAGTTGTCTCTTCAGAAGTCTTTTCATCTTTGGGGACCAAAGACATTCAAATGGGGGGAGGGTGTAGCCCAGCACAGAAATCATATCCAGTATAATTGAGGCTGATATACTGTCCCTTTAAGTCTGGTGCTTAATTTGGGTTCTCCTGGAAGAGCGGCATGTTGGATTGTGGGAGATGTAGTCCAAAGAGGGATGGAGCCTGTGCAAAGTGGGCAGGATTGGACTATACTCCCAGGGAGCTGAGTGTTCCGCAGAGGATGAGAGAGATGATAAATAAGGTGCGGGGCCGGATGTACGCTCTCTTTCTTTGGGGACCTTGTGAGGTGCAGAGGGTCTAGAAGAGGAGGAGGACTGATGTGGAGAGCGGAGCAAGCGGAGGCTGCAGCCTGGTGCGGTGGCACATTGGAAAGACAGCGGATGCTGCAGAGAAGTGACTGATCTAGTGTGGGGATCAGCCGGAGAGAAGTATTGGAGGACTGGGTGAGAGAGATCTAATTGTTTGTGAGCGCAGAGGCTCCTAGAGAGAGAGAGAGAGCACGTGATGCAGTACAGACACAGTGAGAACTTGGATATAGAGGAAGCGGTTGCCATAGGACACTCCTGAGCTTTGGCAGTGCGTGGTGAACCGGAAGACCGCAGTTAAATACGTACAGTTATCTATACTGACTACATCTTAAGCAGAATCTGGATTACAAATACCCCCTTTTCCCCTGTGGATTACAAGTGTCATTTATGTGAATGACTAGAGCTCCTACTGCCGGCGAAGATTTGCATGGCCTTGCCAGGAAGAGACTCAGGTAATTCATAGCTAAGGGGGCTCCTTTAGGTGATAGACTGCACTCTTTCAGTATAAGTAAAGTTGAGAGGTATTCTATTGATATATGTTTATAAGTATATACATACAGCTATATATACAACTAATATTATCTATAGTCAATATAGATAGTAATGTCTGATTGTCACTCTCACAAGTTTATAAGAGAATTGCATTACAGTTATATATTTGCATTTCTAGACAGATATTATATCTATTCACAGTTTTATCGTTACTGCAGTAGATTCTGAGTCTTGGGGCCTCACAGTGGTTCTGGAACCTGGATATTCAGAATCTCACTTTGCCTTTTTTGCCAATATTTCCTGTTGTGTTGAAACTATACCTGTTTATTACTCTCAAACATCAGTAAATTGCTATACTGATATTCAAGTGTCATTGTTGTTCTTCTGAGCTACTATGTCCAGAACCAATAGTGTCAAGCGGGTTGGAGGTGCCTCAGGGTCAAGGGAGTGCAGAAGTGAACATTCTTAGCAGCCCCAGTGGGGTTAGTGCTACATAAAAATAGCAGGTCACCTCCTGTGCCTAGGCAATCCTTAGTCTTGAGCATTATGGTTGTATATCTACAGAATGAGATCATCTAAAGCACTGTTTCCTCTATTATTCTCACTACATTTGAGATGAGTGCGATTTGGTGATGCCACTACTGTGCTGCTCTTTAATATCCTTATGTAGCACCCTACAAGGTAGTTGCTAGGCAAAGTATAGTGGGCTTTGGCTGCCTAACAGCAGGGCCATGATTTTCAGCTGGCTGTTATCTCCCAGGTGTTGCTATTGAGACTGGGGAGTCTCCCCACTGGCTCCATGAGAAGGGTTCTCATTGGGCAGTGGAGGAAACCCAATCAGTGGCACATTCAGGCTTGTATCTACCCCAGAAAGGCAGATTCTGCTGCACAGGATTCTGGGTGTGGGTATAAGTTTGAGGGGAGCGCATGACTCAGCGTCTTTGGTGGGAAGCGGAGTCCCAGGAGGGGAAGTGCGGCTGTCTCTCCTCCTGCCAGAGGGATCGGGTGTCTTGGGTGGCTTGCGTGTGGATACGGAGAGAGTTGAGCTTGGCTGAGCTGCAAAGAGGACCTGGTGTGCTGAGGACCAGCGGAGTTAAGGGGGCCCAGTTTCAGGAAAGCATTCCAAGTTCATGATTACTGTAACTGCCCCTGGGGGTCTGCGTAGCTGAGAGGGGAATCGCTTCGGTGAAGGTCCAAGGGATCAAGGAACTAGCTAGCGTTAAAAGGGGGTGCCTAGGGAGAGGACCATGAAGTGTCAGAGGGGGTGCCTAGTGAGAGGACCTTGAAGTGTCAGAGGGGAAGCCGAGTGAGAGGACCCTGAAAGTGTAAAGGGGGCGCCAGCGCTTGGGCCCTGAAGAGTTAATGTGTACAGTGTGCAGTGTACACTGTTGAGAGTTGCAGCAGCACAAGCAGTTACAAGGAGCTACCTCAGTCAGTGAAGTGCTGGAGGGAGTTGTTCACAGGACTTTTGAGCTTAACAGAGTGTCAAGAGTCAAGTTTCATTGCAGTCCAGGATCTTTTGAGTAAACCAGAGGGTTACGAGTCAAGATCTAGCACAGTTCAGTAACAAAGCATTTTTCAAGCATCAGTGAGCTTTGGTCGGCATCCAGCTGGCGTCAAGACAGCGCTAACAGGCATTTTTTTGCAAAGTGTCCCAGCTGTACCTAGTTGAGCCAGAAGAGTATCCCACTCATTCCCTTCTCCCATCCCTAATTTCCAATTAACAAAACAAACCAAAGATGCCGGAATGGTCATTGTCTCAATTCTCACACTTGGGTATTCAGCTTAAATGGGCTGAAGGTGTCACCGGTAACAACGGCAGACCCATATCAGGCCCAATGCCTGGAAAACCTGCTACACTTAAATCGGAAAAAAAAAAAAAAAAAACCTGCAAGACAAAGGCATAATGGGCTAGTATGCATCGCATACTAGCCCATTATGTGTAACTTACCTTAGAACGAAGCCCCGACACGGCCCCCCGGACATCGCTGCGGGCGCTGCCATGATCCCTCGCCGTCTCTTCCGGGTTCGGTGGCTCCGGCGCGGTGATTGGCCGGAAGAGACGGCTCCGGCGCGATGATTGGCCGGAGCCGCGATGACGTCACTCCCGCACATGTGCGCGGGAGTGATTTTCCGGCAAGCTCCCGGCAAATTAATTGAAGGTCCCCCGGATCTTCAGAGCACATGCGCCGCTCGCGAGAGCGGCTGCATGCACTGTAAATATCTCCTAAACCATGCCGGTTTAGGAGATATTATTTGTACCTACAGGTAAGCCTTATTATAGGCTTACCTGTAGGTAAAAGTGTCAAAAAGCGGGATACTACCGCTTTAAATATCTTATCTTCAGAGTTGTCTCTCCTAATATAAAAAACAAACAGAAAACAATGTGTTAAAGCAATACTACGAACAAAATAAAAAAAAAAAACATTTGGGGTGAAAAGTTGCAGTCCTCCAGTGCCCTGTGCACCATATATTATGTAAGAGTTCACCAGTGCAATAATTTACTGCATTCATCCATCCAATGTGATCCATGCAATCACTCCTGACCTCCCTGCACTCCCGCACCCACCAGAGAACATTGGCCCTTTGTTGAATAGAACAAGAGTCAGCCTCACTTGTGACTGTCACCCTCCCGGGTCACCCCAATGTCCTCCTTGGTCTCCCTGTATCTGTATCCCAGATTCTCTTTCAGTCCCCATCGGTCAACATAGCACACAAATAGGTGGAATCCTCATCTATAGCAGCTTTGAACTTTTGATCTGTTTATTTTAGTGTTTGAAAAATGCTTTTTGCTTCCATAACTTCCTATAGATAATATCCCAGCACTGACCCGCTATTCCAGTGATCTCCACTTGCTTATGGGTCCTGTGATGAGCGACCGGCCTGATGCATTTTGAACCCAGGAGGTCGACTGCTCAGAAGGGCCGCTATTCTGAAAATACTTTGCATTTTCTGAATGAATGCAAAATGTTCTGTGATTGGATAAGGTGGAGAGTTAGACCACTGCCCTGCCTCTATACTTCATCCATTCAGAGAATGCTTTGCACTCATTCAGAAAATGCAAAGCACTCTCTGAATGGCATCCATGCTGAGTGCCTGATCTTCTGCATTCAGTATGCATCAGGACCCGCCGGAAGCAAGTGGAGATTACACTAGTAGTGGTGTCTACTTCAGTGATTTTGAGCTTCAAGTGGTATGGAATATACATAGTTACATTGATCCAAGCTGGGCTGATTTACCTATGTGAAAATATACCATACTTGGAATTCATCTCTAAAGTAACCTGGTTGATAGCATTAATCCATTCTGATTGCTTTACAGATTTTCCTTGGTGCCCCCAAATTGAAGCACTAGATACACCTTACCTGATCCTCAATACTGAATCCAAAATACAATGTAGAATCTCTGGATATTTCCCCAAGGATCTGACCGTCAATTGGTTTATAGAAGACGAAGAGACAGGGAAGATTTTTCCTGTTACTCATGCCAAAAACTACAAGATTCCGATCCTCAACCACCAGAGACAGCCGGATAATACATACAGCTGTATAGCCAGTCTACACTTTACCCCAACACGAATGGACCTCAGACCAGTATTTATATGCGAAGTAGAACATCCTAGTCTGCAGGAGCGAAAAAAAGAAAGAATAGGACCACTAAAAATAGTGGGTGAGTTCTCTGAATTAACAAATAGTGTGTATTGTGGCTGCTCATTAGCATTTATCTGATGATGAACTTACAGTGATAAAAAATATGTTATACTTACCTTACATAACTTGCGCAAAAGTTATCGCGTCTACAAACTAGGGGAAAGATTTATGTAATTTTTATTTATTTATTTACTAGTAATCTTCGATTTTTAGTGGGAACTGTGACATTGCGGCAGACAGATCGGACACCTAACTGACATTTTTGACACTTTTGGGGGGACCAGTGATATTACTACAGTAATCAGTGCTAATACAGTAATAATGACACTGGCAGGGAAGGGGTTAACCCAAGGGTGATCAAAGGGTTAAGTGTGAGCCTAGGGCAGTGATGGCGAACCTTGGCACCCCAGATGTTTTGGAACTACATTTTCCATGATGCTCATGCACTCTGCAGTATAGTTGAGCATCATGGGGAATGTAGTTCCAAAACATCTGGGGGTGCCAAGGTTCTCCATCACTGGTTTAGGGGGTGTTTTCTAACTGTGGGGGGGGGGCTTATGGAATCAACACAGGGACCTGTGTTCCTAAATACGGGTACGTCGTTTCGCGGGAACCTGCCGACCTGCCCCTGTATATCTGCGGTGGCTGGTTGGCAAGTGGTTAATATTAAATCTTTATAAAGTAATAACAGGAGCTCCAATATTTCCATTCAACAATAGTTGATTGTTAGATCCACTTCTGTCAAGCAGGGATGGCCACACATGGATCGAAATGTGGCCAGTTCAGCAGGCTCAGCAGCATTTCAATTCATCTACAGTATGGCCAGCCTGAAATTATTGTAAACCCTCACCTTGTAAAACAACTCATTCAGTTTAAAATAAAAATGAAAGGCAAAACATTTTTTGTATAGATATTTAAAAAAAATAAATAAAAAAAAACATTATGAATACTTTTTTCCTTTTTTTATAAGTGATCACATTCCTTCTGTTCTCAGATGCATAAGATCTAGCCTAGCTAGAGAACTGATCACAGTGTGCTCTCCTGCTTGGTGTGGTCAGTTTTTAATAGGAAAGCAGGGGGAATGACAGGAACAACAGGGAGTTCACATAAAGGAAGCAATACAAAGAGAACAGGAGACCTTCTCATACAAGTGAATGGTACAGCAGGCACATATCAGGAATATGAAGTGTTGGGGTAACAAATGCTTTAAATTATCTTCTCAACAAGGCATTTCCATCTGGATTTTTTTTTTTTTTTTTGTTTTTTTGTTTTTTTTGCTTTTGCACCATTCTAAGTAAAAGCTAAAGACTGTTGTTTGGCAAAATTGTAGAAGTTTAGCAGTTAAAAAAATACCCAAACTAGTCCATCTGGCACCAACCGTGATCAAAATCACTGAGAACAAATTGTTTTCCCCCTTTTGGTGTTTGATGCATGAATAGGTAGGTGTAAAGATGTTCCTAATATACATTGCTTGCTGAATGTATCACCCAGAAGTATAACTGTCATTGTAAAATGGAAATTTTACTGGAAAAATCCTTATATTTTCATAAATTGTTTTGAGCTTGTTGTTTTATCGCCAGTGTGCATAAAATCACAACCATCAAATAAGAATGAGAATGGTATAATAGTACTAGTAAGGGTAGAAACACCACTTCTTACATAGCAGGTAAACTGTGTTATATAAATACCTTTGTGAATTAAGGCTGTTATAAGAAAAAAAAAATCCAATAACAATATTATATTGTATCTAATGCTTACTTTGATCATTTCTGATTATTCTGCAGAATTTCTCGAACGCCCACATATTGATTCCATAGAAACATCAATGCTCAACCATAAATACAACATAGAATGCAGAATCTCTGGATATTCCCCAAATAAATTGACAGTCACCTGGCTTAGGAAGAAGGGAAGGAATGAATTTGTTTCAATTACTAAAGATGATAAATACAACATCCCAGACATTGTACATCAGAGACAGCCAAATAACACCTACAGCTGTACAGCCAGCCTGTCGTATGAACCACAGAAAGATGTGTCAGAGATTGTGTGCAAAGTGGAGCATCCCAGCCTGGATCAGCCCATAGAGAAATGTACACAACCGTTAGAGAAAAAGCAACCTGATACAAGTGAGTAGATGCACAACAAAAACAGGGAAAAGCATGACAAATAACCCACATACATCATACACTGATTCATTTTTTTATATTATAAAAAATAAAGATAATTATTTGTATAGCTTTTACTTACCCATCTGGGGAGATACAGTTGGTCTAATGTCTGTTTTGCACCTGAGCCCATCCCCTGGTTGTTGTTCACTATTAATATATGAAAATGAAAGTGATAAAATATCTACAAGCGGGATCGCTGTTTAGACTACCTTTTTTTGGCACACCCCAGTTACAGTCATGGCCGGGTCCTATGTAAAGTATTGATTGGCTTTGTAAGGCAAAGATACTGATTTGAGGGGAAAAAAGAGAAAAAAATGAATATCATTTTTTTGTTTGTTTCAATACAATTTTTATTAAAAGAGTGTACAAGGATAAGTCAACAAACAAAAAGTTTTAGGTACTCAAGAAGACAATGCACAATACATACACATTATTCAAGGGTAAATTGGCGAAGGGAGTCACAAAAAGGATTAGGAAATTGCATTTATAACAGGTGGACATTTACCAAAAGCCTCATCATTCCTGATACATGTACAGGTGTCAAAGAAATAGATGAAAAAAACAATAGGTGTCCCAATGCTTAATATATGATATAATATATATATATATATATATATATATATATTATATATATACCAGTGAACGCCCACACAAAAAGCCCCAGTGTCAAGAGAAGAAAGACAAATTAAAGGATAGATGGAGGAGAGTATGGGAAAGCTGGGGGGAGGGGGGGGGGGGTTCAAAGGAACAAAGTCAGATTACCACAGGTGACACAGAGCCCAGGGCAAAGCTTCTGTTTTTTAAAGATAATATTAGCTAATTAACAGTGAGTCATTACAATTTTTAGGGAGGTAATGAGCCATTCATGGGGTTCATACCATTTTTTGGGTTTGGTTATCTGGTTGTACAAAAATGGCTGCAAGTTATTCATTAAAGTGGTTGTAAAGGCACAAGATTTTTTACCTTCACGTTCTGTGTGCAGCAGCCCCCCTTCCCCTCCCCCTTTTAAAACTTACCTGAGCTCAATGATCTCTATCCAGTGATGTCAACAAGAGCCTTGCCTCTCTGGGGACTCTTTGACTCCTGGGCCATTGACTCCTGCTGCTGTCAGTCACAGCCAGTAAACCATTTAGGAGACAGAGGGGGTGGGGCCAAACCGCGACTCAATGTGTGAATGGACACACAGAGCCACGGCTCAGGAGCGTGCCTGCTTGGGTGCCCCCAGAGCAAGCTGCTTGCTGTGGAGACACTCAGCAAGAGGGAGGAGCCAGGCGCGTGGACGAGGGACCCGAGAGAGGAGGATCTGAGCTGCTCTGTGCAAAACCATTACACAGAGCAGGTAAGTATGAAAAAAATAAATAAAAGCAATTTTTTTTAGTGAGAATATAGGAGTATTGGACCACCAGGCTTTTGCTAGAATGTGTCTAGTAGCTGTAAAGATGAAAGCCAAAAGTCTGAATTGATCTTGAGTGTCAACAGAAGGTTGGAGATGTATGCTAGCTTCATATGGATTCTTAGAAATGTTCTTTCTCAGAACAGTGTAAGTTAATAGACTCTTGTCTAGAATCTTTCAATTCTAGGGCAGTCCCACCAAATATGCATTTGTGTGCCCATCGCTCTGCAACCACTAAAGCACAGATCTTATGCTCCCCGAGTAAACTTTGCCAATCTGTGAGGTACCAGGAAAGATTGAAGCGGGGCCTTTTATTTGGCTTCATTGAATAAATAATTCAACAAGTCATGGGGTTGAATTACTAAAACTGTAGAGTGCAAAATTTGGTGAAGCTCTGAATAAAGACCAATCAGCTTCCAATTTGTTTTTTTTTTGTCAAAGCTTAATAGAACAAACTGAAGTTAGAAGCTGATTGGCTACCATGCAGACCTGCACCGGAATTTGCACCCTCCAATTTTAGTAAATCCACCCCCATGTGTCTTGTCATGTCATTTATGAGACCACTGTTTTGGGTTAAAAGGATTGTCCATTGAGTTATGTAACTTGGGGGTATAGGAAGTAACGTTCAGGAAGGGAGGCATAAATCAAAGAGACAATGGGGTCTCTGACTTTGAGTGAGTATGCACATATGGGGGTTGATTTACTAAAAGTTAAAAGTGCAAAATTCCAAGTTTTATTGTCCAAACTTAATTGAACAATCTGAAGGTTGAAGCTGGTTGGTTACTATGCACAGCTGCACCAGATTCTGTGTGCACCAGTATTAGTAAATCTCCCCCAGTGGGTTTGGCTAGCAGGTCATTCAAGCAAATGTTCCCAAAGGGGAGAGTCTTGGAGAGAGTTGTGTATTTAAGAGTAGATTGTAAATAGTGCTAAAATTGCATATAACTAAATATTTATGAAGAATAGGTGTAATATGAGGATTCTAGCAAAGGTAACTTTATAAGTTAAATTACCGGAAGAAAATCCAATGACAATAATATATAGTATCTAATACTTATATTGATAATATCTGATTACTCTGCAGAATAATGCCTTGCATGGTTGTAGACTCTCTGAAGACCCATTTTAATCCACAAAGTGAACCTACTGAATTCTTCATATCCTGGGAGAAAAAGAAAGGGCTTATTTATGATGAGGAGTGTATGAGGGGAGAGCAGTTTTGCCATTTATTTAGCAGTTTTGAGTATTTATTGCGCTTCCAGACTTTTTCAAGGATTCTTTGAGTACAGAGTTTGTTATATGGTTGTGACATTTTTAAAGTGTCCACAAGATGTTGTCTATTGTCGGTGGCACACCTTGATTTAACCCACAGTGGTACTGGTGGTTGCATGATAGAGGGCTGGTTGTACTGTCCAGTAACAATTCACAATTTCGAGAGAAGCCAATCGTCTGTAGATTCAGGTTGAAAATCTGGGCCTAGAGTCATTCCATATACAGGGTTCTAAACGGCAGCCCCTTTACTGTAACTCTCTCTGTGTGAGCTGGCTCCCTGATCCCCTGACTTTGAGTGGTCCCCCTTCCTGGGCAGACCCTTTGGCAAATCTCCAGGTACTCACGGACACTGTTTTTCCCGAGAGACTCTGCCAGCAGCTCCACCGTCAGATTCACTGGATCCTCTGCAGCTCAGCTCCACACCTAGGCCGACCGCCTGAACCACCTTCCTCACACACAGCAGGAGGAGAGACAGCCGTCAGCCTCCTCCTGGGATTTTGCTTCCCGCCAAAGACACCCTGTCACATGTCCCCCCCCCCCCCCCAGCTTTTATGGGCAATCCCAGGATGCATTGCAAGAATGTCCTCCCATTGGGACTCCCACAAAAGCAAATGTGTCACTGGCTGGGTTTCCTCCACTGTCCAACAAGCTCCCTCATTGGATGCAGTGGGGACACTCCCTCAGACCCAGTGAATCACACCTTGAGACATGTAACAGGCAACGCAATAGATCAGGCTCCCCTGATAAGCAGAAGGACAAATAGATGTATTTGCCTAGTACCTACCTAACTAGGAGGGTGCTACATCCATCTTAAGAATTATCACAATACAAGCATCATATATATTTGCGGTATATGGATTGGGAGTATTCTGAAGTGGTAAAGCAATTTAGGTAGCAAGGTCATATTCAGGGCTGTTACTATACCTAGTCAAGAAATGTAGTAATTTTTCCAGGCCTCTAAAGTCGTTATTGTATGTCTATGACCCGGTCCACACTAGCGCGACTTGTCAGCCTGACAAGTCGCGGTCCCTCGCGGTCCATTGACCGCTACAGGACCCGTTCTAATAGGAGCGACACAAGTCGCTCCGACTTAGAAAAAGGGTCCTGTACTACTTCGGGGTGACCTCGGAGCGACTTGCATAGACTTCCATTATGTGAAGTCCCTGCAAGTCGCTCCGAAGTCGTGGTGCATGGTAATGCACAAGTCGCCCCCGAAGTAGTAAAGAGTCGTGTCGCCTCAGTGTGAACCGACTCTTAACAAAGAAGAGTAATGGAGTCAGGATTGTTCTCACTGGTTTGAAAAATGACCTTTTAAGGTGGTCACTGCAGAGTCCATAAATGTGATATTTAAGGCCAGCCTTTTTTTGTTAGTAGCACATCATCAGTGAAAGGCATCGAATATGTTGATATTCGGCCATCTCCAGTACTTGCACATTCAGATTTGTTGCAAGCAATTTAGAAACAAAAGGAATCCGCATAAAAATAACTAGATTGGGAAGCTTTCAGTGGTGTACTAAGTAAACATAGCTGGCCAGGGAGTATGCAAAAAATGCAAAATGGGGAAGGGGTGGTCTATATAAGGAATTTATTTTTGTTTGGTCAAGCAAGAAACTGTTATTCATACCGTGCAAATCTGTGGATGAAGAGTAAGAGAAAGTAAAGCGTTAAATAAATTCATCTTTACAATCCCAAACCCCAGACCATGAGCTTCAAACCCCAGTAGAGCAAATCGATTCTACATCTTTGTGGCAGTACACAGGTTGTTGCCTCATTTTTACACTGCGTTCCTTCCTTTGCAGCTCTCCAAACAAACCACCAACTGAAAGGAAAGATAACAGATACAAGGTGAGGAAAACATTATTTTACACCTATTTTTGGTACCAGCTTTTACAGAGCGAGTAGAAGCCATTAAAGTTATACCCCACACTACAAGATATGGATATCAAGCATGTATTTGTCTGCATCCCACCATATCTGACTCTCTGTAAGGACAAAAAGAGGTCTATTTAAAAAAAAAAAAAACAATTACATAGCCATTTGTCCAGCAAATCTGCAAATTGTTGTAAAAAAATGATTTTTTTAGGCCCCTTTCACACTGACCCGTTGCAGTTTGGCTGCAGCACAGTGTACCCACAGTTTTGCAACATTTTCTGAACGCACATCAAAGATGCAGCATGGTGGACTTTTGGTGCGCTTTCAGAAAATGCATCAAAAATGCCGGACATAATAGAAGGCTATGGGAAACCGCGGGTAACACGCACAAAAAACGCAGGTACACTGCTGCACCAGCAATGTGGCCAAACTGCAGCGGGGCAATGTGAAAAGGGCCTTAGGCTATTTTCTCTTGCTACATACATCTTTGTAACAAGATGTACATACTATATATAGATATGTACATGTAACATATCTAGAGAATGCTAGAGGGAATTAGCAAATTAATGTAGCTACCCTCCCTGAATGACAGCCATACTACAAAACAACCCCCTCGCTGAAAGCCCCACTGCATGCCCTCTGGACTGAAAACCACAGTGCAACCCTGTCCTCAACCAAACTGGTAAACACATTGTACCCCCCTCCACCAAACTGCCAACCATACTGCACCCCCCCCCCAACCCCCCAGAACTGGCAACTACTTTGCACCCCACCCCCCCATCCACCACCACCACCACCAAGCTCACAACCACACTGCATGGTGCACCGGACTCGCAGACACACTGCAAAACCCCTGGACTGACTGCCATCCACACTGCATGCTTCTCTGTAATGCAGTCACATGGCACCCACTGATTTGACAACAACACTGTATAGATACCCAGACTGATAGCCACACTGCACACCTCCTCTCTCCGTCCCACTCCAAGGACTGACAAACACACTGCACACCCCCCCCCCCCCCGACTAACAGCCATATTGCACATTTTCCTTACTGACATTCACACTGCACGCCCTCCATTCTGACAGCCACACTGCATACCCTCCATTCTGACAGTCACACTGCACGCCCTCCATTCTGACAGTCACACTGCATACCCTCCATTCTGACAGTCACACTGCATGCCCTCCATTCTGACAGCCACACTGCACACCCTCCATTCTGACAGTCACACTGCATGCCCTCCATTCTGACAGCCACACTGCACGCCCTCCATTCTGACAGTCACACTGCATACCCTCCATTCTGACAGCCACACTGCATACCCTCCATTCTGACAGTCACACTGCACGCCCTCCATTCTGACAGTCACACTGCATACCCTCCATTCTGACAGTCAAACTGCACGCCCTCCATTCTGACAGTCACACTGCACACCCTCCATTCTGACAGCCACACTGCACACCCTCCATTCTGACAGTCACACTGCATGCCCTCCATTCTGACAGCCACACTGCACACCCTCCATTCTGACAGCCACACTGCACACCCTCCATTCTGACAGCCACACTGCACACCCTCCATTCTGACAGCCACACTGCACACCCTCCATTCTGACAGTCACACTGCATGCCCTCCATTCTGACAGCCACACTGCACACCCTCCATTCTGACAGCCACACTGCACGCCCTCCATTCTGACAGTCACACTGCATACCCTCCATTCTGACAGTCACACTGCACGCCCTCCATTCTGACAGTCACACTGCACGCCCTCCATTCTGACAGTCACACTGCATACCCTCCATTCTGACAGTCACACTGCATGCCCTCCATTCTGACAGCCACACTGCACACCCTCCATTCTGACAGCCACACTGCACACCCTCCATTCTGACAGTCACACTGCACCTCCTCCATTCTGACAGTCACACTGCATGCCCTCCATTCTGACAGCCACACTGCACGCCCTCCATTCTGACAGTCACACTGCATACCCTCCATTCTGACAGCCACACTGCATACCCTCCATTCTGACAGTCACACTGCACGCCCTCCATTCTGACAGTCACACTGCATACCCTCCATTCTGACAGCCACACTGCATACCCTCCATTCTGACAGCCACACTGCACACCCTCCATTCTGACAGCCACACTGCACACCCTCCAATCTGACAGCCACACTGTACACTTTCTAAGACTGCACAAAAAAGGAGGGCCTAGATGGGAAATGTGAATGTATTGGTCACACAAGAAAATATACTTATACAAATACCTACTGTGCAAATCTGTGGAATAGGAAGAAGAGAAACTATAGTGTAATTTACACTCATCACTACAATGACATCTTTGTGGCATTACGCAGGTTGTTTAGCATTCATTTTCCACATTTTTACATTGTGTTCCTTCCTTTACAGATCTTCAGGGAGAGGTTATACAGGAAATTACATCTTGAGGGTGTGAGAGAAACTATATTTTTTGCTACCAGTTCTTTCCAGGGCAAATAGAAGCCATGAGGTGATAACCCAACACTACCAATCTCTAGATATAAAGCATGGATTTATCAAGCTGTCTGCATCCCATCAAATCTGTGAGGACACCGAGAATGATCTCAATTTCCCTTGAACTGTCCAATATGTCCAATAAGACCATGGTTTCGGAAAAGCATTGTGATACTGGATAATGTTTTGTTACTATTTTAGCAGTATTCAATATTAATTAATATTCAGAAAGTAATTAAAGTAGTTGTAATGCAACAAATTACAGGAATGGGAAGATCTCAGTAAATGAGTTTTAACGTGTTCTATGGTTTTACTAGTATCACATTTTCTATTATAAGACACTGATAGTCAATTTACTAACAAGAAAAACTACTAGGACTTGTTAGGTACCACACCAGATTTAGGTATAAACGTCAGTTTTATTGTACAAAACCTTAAAAGTGAAGAATTAAAATATGGATATCAAACATCATGGGAGAAAATACAGCAGTAAATACAAGTACATACAAAAAAATAGGTAAAAAAAAAATATGTATATAGATATTGCAATCAGGGCCGGCCTTTGGGGTGTGCGAACTGTGCGGCCGCACAGGGAGCCATGGGCAACAGGGGAGCCGGCGCTACTTATAGGCAAGATAGGCGCTCTAGCAGCGCTCACCCTCTATCTCTGCATCCCTCTCTCCCCTCCATTGTCCGTCACTTGTGGAGTAGCATACCTTGAGTCCAAACAGTCCCAAGCCAGCCAAACCGCAATGAGAGCGTGTGTGAGTCCATGAGTGGAGCTGTCAAATTGAAACTCTGATGTCGGTAAGGGCGGGGCCGATATGCGGGGATCTGCCCCTTTGTTCAGTGCATAGAGAAAACAGCCAGCGTTTACACATTGGTAGGCGGGGAAGAAGGTGGCAAGGGGAGGGACCAACAGAGCAGCTAATCCTCCTAGGTACCACCCCCCTACTCTCGCTCCAGCTTCCTATCTCCATGCAGCTTCTACACTCCAAGGTAAAAAGGACCCTTGATTGTCGGCATAGTCTGAAGTCTGTCAGTGTCAGGAGGAGAGACACAGTCTGCCGCTGGTGCAGAGGAGAGGAACACAGAGCCATACTTGCCAACTGTCCCTTTTTTCCTGGGACAGTCCCTGCAAATAGGAGCCTGTCCCAGGTAATTTATATTGTCCCTGGAAGCGCCTGTTAATCAGGCTGCCCATAAATGTTACACAGAAGTAGTGCAGCTGAATGGGAGACTTATTCCAACTCTGCTACTGTGGTCTTAAAGCGGTAGCATCCCGCTTTTTGACACTTTTACCTACAGGTAAGCCTATAATAAGGCTTACCTGTAGGTACAATTAATATCTCCTAATATCTCCTAAACCGGCGGGGCTTCGTTCTAAGGTAAGTAATACATAATGAGCTAGTATGCGATGCATACTAGCTGATTATGCCTTTGTCTTGCAGGTTTTTTTTTTTCGGGTTTACAACCGCTTTAAGTTTGAAATTCCCTTTCTAATTTCCTGTAATTCTCTCTATATTGAGTAGACTCTATAATCTGATATGTAGGCGAGATTAATTATGCAGAGTGGGCGGAGCTTCGGGGAAGTGGGTGTGGTAATTGATAGCTGTGCTGCAAAGTGTCCCTGGAAATTTTTTTGAAATGTTGCCAACTATGACAGAGCCAGTCCTCCCTAGGCACCCTCCCCTAATCTCAGTGACAAATATCCTTAATTTCTCTCTCTCAAAATTGGTTACAATGGAGCTACAAGTCCCATCATTTTATGCATCTGTCTTATTATACAGGAACTACAAGTCCCAGCATTCTAGTGTATCTGTCTTGTATACATAAAAGTACAAGTCCCAGCATTCTATGTATCACCTTATATACACGGAACTACAAGTCCCAGTATTCTATGTATCTATCTTTTTATACAGGAACTGCAAGTCCGAGTATTCTAGTGTATCTGTCTCATAAAGCTACAAATCTCAGCATTCTATGTATCACCTTGTATGCACAGAACTACAGGTCACAGCATTCTATGTATCACCTTGTATGCACAGAACTACAGGTCACAGCATTCTATGTATCACCTTGTATGCACAGAACTACAGGTCTCAGCATTCTATGTATCACCTTGTATGCACAGAACTACAGGTCACAGCATTCTATGTATCACCTTGTATGCACAGAACTACAGGTCACAGCATTCTATGTATCACCTTGCATGCACAGAACTACAAGTCCTCGCCATTCTATGTATCGCCTTCTATACACAGAAACTACAAGGCTCAGCAGTCTATGCAAATCTAGGAATGCAGCCCCTGCATCTCCTGCACCATGCCCGCAGCCCCTGCATCTCCTGCACCATGCCTGCAGCCCCTGCATCTCCTGCACCATGCCTGCAGCCCCTGCATCTCCTGCACCATGCCTGCAGCCCCTGCATCATGCCCGCAGCCTCTTCATCTCCTGTATCATGCCCGCATCCCCTGCATCTCCTGTACCATGCCTGCAGCCCCTGCATCTCCTGTACCGTGCCCGCAGCCCCTGCATCTCCTGCATAATGACCATAGCCCCTGCATCTCCTGCACCATGCCCGCAGCCCCTGCATCATGCCCTCAGCCTCTTCATCTCCTGTATCATGCCAAGCATCCCCTGCATCTCCTGTATCATGCCCGCATCCCCTGAATCTCCTGTACCATGCCTGCAGCCCCTGCATCTCCTGTACCGTGCCCACAGCCCCTGCATCTCCTGCACCATTCCCACAGCCCCTGCATCTCCTGTACCATGTCCGCAGCCCCTGCATCTCCTGTACCATGCCCACAGCCCCTGCATCTCCTGTACCATGCCCGCAGCCGCTGCATCTCCTGTACCATGCCCGCAGCCCCTGCATCTCCTGCACCATGCCCGCAGCCGCTGCATCTCCTGTACCATGCCCGCAGCCCCTGCATTTTCTGTACCATGTGAAAAAACGAAATTAATACCCGCGCTGATAGATCAATAAAGTGAATGAATATGTAATTATATGTAAAAAATAAAGTGCATGAAAGTATGCAGCTGCTGCAACACTAAGTAAACCTTAGGATGATAGTTAAAAGCCAAAAAAAGCGCTGCTTAATTTTGGCTTTTAACTATTTTCTGTACCATGCCCGCAGCCCCTGCATTTTCTGTACCATGCCCGCAGCCCCTGCATTTTCTGTACCATGCCCGCAGCCACTGCATTTTCTGTACCATGCCCACAGCTCCTTCATATCTCTCTTGTTACAAATTATTTTTTTTCCTGTTTGTGTATTTTTAGGTGACCAGGGGGTGAGGGTTGAGAATGGAGGGGGGGGGGGTGAGGGCACAAGATTAGCTCGCACGGGTGTCTGAACACCTAAGGCCGGCCCTGATTGCAATGAATTGTGGTATGTACTGCTGCATGGTTAGTGCTACTTACCTGTCTGAGTCTATTTATAACTTTAGAGATTTATGCAATTTCTCCCTGAGGAAGCAGGCTTTCATCCTCCGAAACAACATGCTGGAGATGAAGAATCTTATGTGAGATCCCCTTTGTGATTAACTGGGATCACCAACAATATACTGACATAATCTGCAATTGTACTGTGTTTTGAAACATTATCATGATGTTTTATATTAATATTTTAATCCTTCACTTTTAATGTTTTGTACCATAAAGTTGCTATTTTTGATCTCTAGTGTGGTACCTGAAAAGTCCAAGTAGTTCTTGTTAGGGAATTACCTATTTTTTTATGGAGTTGTAAATGCTCACCTCCCCAAACCAACCAATGTTATAAGAGCAATCCTTTAGGGCGGGGGTCGGCCACCCATCAATTGCAGTCTACCTGTGGACTGCGGACAGTAAACAGGTCTGCTCCGCCGACCCCCGCCTTCTACTTGTAGGTATCGAGCCCATACACTTAACGCACCCATCCTCCTCCGCCGTGCCATTGGTCCTACAAAATTTTTGGATTCTTCATTTAAATCGCAAAAAATAAAAAACCCAATGATGATTAAATACCACCAAAAGAATCTTCTATTTGTATGGAAAAAAAGGACAAAAATGTAAAATGGGTACAGTGTTGCATGACTGAGTAATTATCATTCAAAATGTGAGAGCACTGAAAGCTGAAAATTGGTCTGGTTAGGAAGGGGATTAAGTACCCAGTGGTTAAAACACCGGCATTTTTTATATTTTTTCATGCACAATATGTATGGAATGACGCTGACTTACACTAGATTTATGCTTGCAATGCCACAAGAAAAGGCTTAGGATGCAGCAGACTCAAGTTGTGAATTATATACTGTACATCCTTTAGTTATATTACGAGATGAATACAGAAATACAGAATACATAAAGTAAAATTACATTTCTCTTTCCCCTTAGGCCCTTTTTACAAATGTTTGACTTGTCCTGCTACTTGGGACTGCAAAGTCGCATGACAAGTCATACTCCATGATTTCCAATGAGTACCATTCATTCTGTGCAAATTCAAGGCACAACAACTTCAAAGTGGTCACTGCACTACTTTGGTCCAAATTTGATGTGACTTGACGTCCATAGACCTGAAGATTACACAGGCATTGCTTTAAGTCACATCAACGTCACATCAAAGTCTCGTGACTTTCAGGTCGTACACATGTGAAAGGGACCTTCTATCATAATGAATGTTCATAATAAACATTAGGATAATTAATTAGTTGGATGGTAATAGATATGCTGTACAATGTTTCCTTAGAATTACAAAATTTTTTTACAAAGGGCAATCTTAAAAGTAAATATTTCCCTATTGGGTTTTCTCAGGATGGTGTCATCTATCAATATGGTGGCTTTGTCACATAAAATGACATTTACATTCCCAGTAGACTTTACCCTGCACAGGTATATCTTCTATATACTGTATGTATCATTTATCACTCTTCTGTATTGCATCCCCCCATACCTACAATATAGAACTCTATATCTGCTAATAAATGCGCATGAAAAATTGGGAGCACACGGTGGAGCTTCACCACTGTGCTCCCAAAGAGTCAGCAACAATATGGTGGTGATATTTTACACATGCTTGGTATGGTAATGACCAGTTTACCACTCATGCGTGGGGTCTCTCCACCATATTTTGGTGTAAAAACATGTGTCTTTTACCCACACATGCGTGGTAATTGCAGTACGGACCAACTACTACTGCTTGTGCACAATATATCTCTGGCATTGTTTTTACATCACAATATGGTGGAGAGTTCTCATGGATACATGTTGGTGGCAGTACAGGTTGGCCACTGCCATGCATGCATAGGATATTGCCATGGGAGTAAAAGCAACTCTTGTGTGCCCAACAACCTCCTGCTAAGACCATTCTCATACCCTCTCCCCCCCCCCCCCCCCCCCCGCCGTAGAACTCTGAGGCCTCCCTTCACCGCACCCCACCACTCTGCTGGCCCCTTTCATTTTTCAAAACTCTGCCCCAACACCTCCACCACAACATGCCCACCTACATGTATCTACCTAAATCTGCTCTAACCACTCTGCCACCCCCACCTATCCTGTGCCCCTTCCCTACAACTCTGATGCCCCCCATTATCACGACTTGACCTTGCTCTCTCCATCCTTGCAGTGGGAGAGGAAGTGATATGAAAGCTTTGCAATGAGTATGAGGAGAGAACTAACGATACATTTTCATTAAGTAGAGTGGGGATGAGTTTGAACCTCTGTGTGTTTTTATACCTGTCAGTGTTCTTCCTGTCCTAGCTACTCCTCTTCTCCTAATTTTGTATTAACAGTGTAAGTGGAAATCTCCTTAATGGAGTCCCAGCCAGCAATATAATTCTGGGAAGTTCTCCTCCTCTCCACTCTATCCAAAACTATACAAAAGAAAATAGAGAAGGATTTAGCAGTAGTTGGGTTTTAACTAGGGATGCACCGAAATTTCGGCCACGAAATGGGTTAACAGTGCCGAAATTAATATGGCCGCCGTGAGGAAGGAGGAGGGCGCAGCGCAGCACAGGGCAGGTTTTAAAAGTCCCGCCTCTGGCCGGCTGTCCGCCTCTTAATGATGTCCCTACTACGATCTGTGCATTAATGAAGGGACATACCAGGCGGGAGGGCGGGCGGCCGCTAATAGATAGAACTATGTGATCCTTCCCTGTCAGCTCAGCGGGACTGTGTGTGAATGAGATCTGATCTGACCTGACACCGGGCGGGGGGGTGGGGGGAGCGGCCGCTAATAACTATAACTATGTGAGCCTTTCACTTCCTTGTCAGCGGAGATACATGCCTGACAAGGAAGTGAAGGGCTCACATAGTTACAGCTATTAGCGGCCGCTCGCCCCGCCCCCCTGCCCGGTGTCAGGTCAGATCAGATCTCATTCACACACAGTCCCGCTGAGCTGACAGGGAAGGATCACATAGTTCTATCCATTAGCGGCCGCTCGCCCCGCCCTTCCGCCCAGACTGTCAGGGAATTGAAGAGAAGTGAAGGGCTCACATAGTGACAGCTATTAGCGGCCGCTCGCCTGCCCGGTGTGTCAGTTCATTCATGTACAGATCGTAGTTGTAGTGACATCACCGGGAGGCGGGCGGCCGGCCAGAGGCGGGACTTTTGAATTATGGACACCGTGACCGGAGGAGCTGAGTGAGTAGGAGAGGGACGCTGAGGCTGATGCGGGGGGGAGGGGGAGGGGGGGTGATAGCTGAGGCAGCTTACCATTGGTATTTGTATTAATTATGCAGCATGAGGGGGTTAATGTATTGTCACTGCTGCATTAGTGACCGACCAGTGACAGTTAATTAACCCCTTTGTGCTGCATTAGTGCAACCAGTATCAGTGCAACCAGGGGTAATTAACACTGATACTGGTTGCACTAATGCAGCACAAAGGGGTTAATTACCTGTCACTGGTCGGTCACTAATGCAGCAGTGACAATACATTAACCCCCTGATGCTGCATAATACAAATAACATTGGTAATTAAATTAACCTATTGCCAACCCGTCACAGTACATATACTGTGACAGGGTGGCAGCGACAGGTGTACATCGCTGCCTGTTTTTTGGCGTATGCCCCTCTTCTATCTATTTTAAAATTATTTGGGGGAAAAAGTCATTTTCGGTTTTCGGACAATGGCATCCTGCATTTTCGGTTTCGTTTCGGTTTCGGCCCAAAATTTTCATTTCGGTGCATCCCTAGTTTTAACCACTTAAGCCCCGGAAGATTTTACCCCCATTCCGACCAGGGGGTATTTTGCGATTCGGCACTGCATGACTTTAACGGACAATTGCGCGGTCGTGCGACGCTGTACCTAAACGAATTTGGTGTCCTTTTTTTCCCACAAACAGAGCTTTCTTTTGGTGGTATTTGATCACCTGTGCGATTTTTTGATCACGCGCTATAAACAAAAAAAGAGCGTCAATTTTGCAAAAATAGCAATATTTTTCACATTTTTTTATATGAAATTCCCCCCAAAAAAAATGTAAAAATCAAAATTTTTTAACATTTTCGGCCAATTTGTTTTATGCTACCTATGTTTGGTAAAAAAAATCGCAAAAAGCGTATTTTGATTGGTTTGCGCAAAAGTTATCGCGTTTACTAACAAAGGGAAAGATTTTTGTCATTTTTGTTGTTTTTTTTTTTAACGCGTAATGGCGGCGATCTGCGATTTTTTTGCGGTACTGCGACATTGCGGCGGACAGATCGGACCCTTGACTGACATTTTTGACACTTTTGGGGTTACCAGTGACATTTCTACAGTAATCAGTGCTATATATATGCACTGTTACTGTAAAAATACACTGGTAGTGAAGGGGTTAACTTTATTTGGGAGGGAGGGGCTGTGTGTGTCCCTAGGGGCGTGCTTTCTACTGTGATTGGCTGTGGCTTGAGCTGTAAGGACACTGATCAACGGATCTACATAGTAGATCCATGTGATCAGTGTCTTTACAGCGAGGAGAATGACAGGTCGCTTGTTTACACAAGCTGCCTGACATTCTCCCTCTCCCCCGCCGATCGCCGAGTGGCCGGCGGACATCGGGTCCGCTGGTCACACGCGCGGGGGGGGGTCCGTGACCACGCGGGAGCGCGCCTCCGGCGGCGCGCGCTCGCTCCCTAGACCCTCACAAGCAAGCAACGTAGCCCTACGTTAGTTTGCCTGTGAGGGGCTGACCGCCGACGTAGATAGTCGTGCGGCGGTCGGCAAGTGGTTAACATACATTATGTGGAAAGTTATATATATGAAGTAACTGCCCTTTTGAGTCACAGCCCTGTAACCAGCTGAAGTCAGTTCCTCTACGGTCTATATATCCGTTATCCATAAACCATAGTCAGTATTTTGTGTTCTGTTTTCTTATTTTTACCTTTGATGTTAATCATAAATGCTTGTTGAAATATTTGGTTTTCTTCAGAAATGTTGTGCATTTTCATTATTACATACAATAAAAATTTTGAATAACCTTTAACGCTTTGTCCTTATACATTGTAAAGTTTCTCTTGGTCTCTGGACATGCCCACTTCCACATCCTAAGCCTCACTATTGGGCCAATTCTATGATGGGCAGCTTTACTGGCCAAAAGGAGGTTTAGAAGGTGGGAGGTTGGTGGGGCAGGGCTCCTGACCCAATCAGTCCAGGCGGTAACTGTATATCATACGGTATCTTGGATGCCAGACAGAGGACAGACCCAAGTGTGCAGGTACCTAGAATTGCATGGTGGCATAGATGGATGAGGTTGGTATAACACACTTCAGGTTTACTTTAAAGGGTATCTATACCCTAAAGCCTGGTATACACAATGAGATTATCGGATGAATAATCATCCATTTTCTGTTGCATGCTATTCTCATATAGAAAAGGAAGAGGTAACTGAACATATAAAAATTCTCGTACAACAGAATAAAACTTTGGAAGTGATGTGTTGAATTGTTTTGTAATGTATTCTTACACTCCTGAGCAAGCGTAGTTTTGCTCTTACAATTATTTTAAGATGAAAACTGTACTAAGAAAATGAAAATTGGACGTTGTGTTCACTTACGATAACAATTTTATAGCATGCACCTTCAGGTTATGTTGTCTGAAAAGTCGAAATCGGCTGTCAAAAGCCCTATACTAACAATCAGATAATGATGAGCAGGTGGAAGGTACTCGGTTACTCTGATAGGCAGGTGGCAGATACTCGGGGTACTCTGATAGGCAGGTGACAGGTACTTGGGTACTCTGGTAGGCAGGTGACAGGTACTCGGGTACTCTGATGGGCAGGTGACAGGTACTCGGCAATTCTGATGGGCAGGCGACAGGTACTCGGGTACTCCATTGGGCAGGCGACAGGTACTCGGGTACTCCAATGGGCAGGCGCCAGGTACTCAGGTACTCTGATGGGCAGGCGCCAGGTACTCGGGTACTCTGATGGGCAGGCGACAGGTACTCGGGTACTCTGATGGGCAGGCAACAGGTACTCGGGAACGCTGATGGGCAGGTGACAGGTACTCAGGTACTCTGATGGGCAGGTGACAGGTACTCAGGTACTCTGATGGGCTCACAGATAGGTACTAGGATCAGTGTGGTGACAGGTTCTCTTTTTTTGGTGGGCAATCAGGGCACAGTAGTATGCACAGTAAATGGTAACTCACTGTTTCCAGATAACCTCCTAACACTGGATCGGTGTGTGAGGAGGAGAACCTAGTAAAAGTGAGTTACCCCATCTTTGTTGACATTTGTGACCGGTTGTGGTTGGACACAGTCGGTCACATGGTAAAAAGCCAATTTCATTGGCTCCTTACTTTGATCGGGGATGGGTTCTGTCCGAGGGACGAGCCTCATTCCTGATTGCCGCGAGCAGTAGCGGCGAGAGCGGGCCGATGTCATATGATGGCCGCCCAGATCGACAGAGTGTTCCTGTCGGCGTCATTTGACTATGGCCCGGTAAGGAACTGGTTAAATAAAAATGTCAGTCCTGGGATGTGATAATTGCATTAATCTTTTTTTTTTTTCCCCTTTATTTGCACTTGGTAATCTCGCCAGTAACACACTTCCTATCCTAGGGTCACAGTGCTCACATTGTACTGTAACTTAGAAGGAGCAGGGTTATCATCGTAAGTAGTGATGAGCCGAACATTTCGAACAGGGAACATTTCGAACAGGGAAAAAGTTCTAGTGAACATGCGAACTCTATTAAAGTCTATGGGACATGAACATGAAAAGTCAAAAGTCCACATTTTAAAGGCTGATATGCAAGTTATTGCCATAAAAAGTGTATGGGGACCCGGGTACTGCCCTGTGGGACATGAATCAATGCAAAAAAAATCTTTAAAACAACAGGAGCAGGGATTTTGATCATTCTTAAAGTAAAACAATAAAAATGAAAAATTCCTTAAAATATTGAGCGTGGGGGGGGGGGCCCTTAATGTGTCTGTAAAGTGGCGTATCTGTATGATGTATGTAGCCTGCTGCAGCAATACTGTCATTTCTAAAGGCAAAAATTACATTTAAACTTGCTTGCGGCTGTAATGTATTGTCGGCTCCTGGTAATACAGATAAAAAAAAATTTAAAAAAGGTGTGGGGTCCCCTCCCCACGCCGAAAGAGTCAGGGGAGCCGGGTCTACTGTGCCTGAGAATGATGACATCCCCCCCCCCCCCGGCGCCAGCCACTCCACGAGGGAGGGCGCGGACCACCCCCTGCAGGTGCTGAGAGCAGACCCAGCGAGGGACAGGAAAGAAGGAAGGAGGGGGGGGCGGATGCTGCAGCCCTTGCATGGGGAGGTGCTGACAGAGGGGAGGAGTCCACCCTAAATGCGATGCTGCTGCGAGGAAGCGCTGAGTGTGGTGGAGAAAAAATAAAATAGAGTGGGGGAGAGACTGAGCCACCTGCCTCCCCCCCCAAGTACTCACGGTTGCCGGGGCGCTTACTAGGCCGACCCGGAAGCATCCTCGTGGTGCTCTGCAGTAAGGTGAGCGGAGAGACTGGAAGCTATGGGCGTGACCAAACCCCATAATCCCTGTGGCAGCCCAGAAGAGGCAGGGGGCCCGACCTTAAATAGGCAGCTCCTCCCCTCCCACAACTCCAGGCTCCGCCTTCCCATTTGTCGGTCTTTTTTTGTTTATAGAGCAAGAAATAAAAACTGCAGAAAGGAAAGCCCTATTTTGTGGGAAAAAAGGACAGCGCGACTGCGCAATTGTCAGTTAAAATAACGCAGTGCCGTATCACAAAAAATGGCCTGGTCATTACGTGGGTAAAACCTTCGGGAGCTGAAGTGGTTAAAGTAAACAAAATAGAATCTATACAGTATCTAGGCTCAAAACTGTGTGCCATTTTGAATTTGTGAAAATTATGTGAGGAGAAAAAGTTTAGTTTAGTTTAGTGTTACTATAACCAGTTCTGGACCGGGAGGTTTTCAATTAACTGTAAAAATTCACATTATACAGGTAATTGGAACTGGCAAGTCATACATGACAGTTATGCATCACACCACAATATTTACAAAATCTTTAACTACTTCAGCAGGGCTGCCTTGGGGGGGCGGGGGGGGGGCAGCCCATACATATGTTAGGGGCCATGGCTTACCGAGGGGCCTGGACGCCTGGCAGGGTCAGGAGAAGGCAGGGTCAGAAGGAGCGCCTTCCCTTGGTGCATTCTTTTCATGTGGGTACAGGGGCCCTGGGAGGACCTGGGGAAAATTTGTGGTCAAGCCCAGGGGTCCCAGGCCTAAAGCTGTGTAGGGGGCCCAAAATTTTCTGAGGGCTGCCCTGCGTCCGGTGATGTAGTTCCAGCAACAGATTTAGACAAGTTGGCTCTACTGCCCATACGTGCGCGCCCACCCTACAGATTACCAGGCTGGCGGCAGCGGACATCTTGTTACACCCAGCCAAGTCTTGAATTTCAGACTCACCTTAGCAATAAAGTGAGCATTTATACAGACTGTTTTAACCACTTGCCGACCGAGTACGGTAGTACTACTGCGGCAAAGTGGTTCGTTATCGTCTGACGACGTAGTATTAACGTCGTCAGACACTCCCCCTTCTGGGCGGCGCTTGCGCGCCGCCGGAGGCTCGCTCCCGCTGTTTTCATTCACAGCGGGAGTCGGGCCAGGGGAGGAGCAGCGGCGATCGCCGCTGCTCTGCCCCGATCGCCGGGGATCTAGTGTGGAGATCCGCCCGCCTGTGTAAACACAAGCGGGCGGATCTCCATAGTGACAGGGAGTGACAGATCGGACTGTTCAGCATAGCTGGACATCCGATCTGTCCATGACTCACACAGTCACCTCCCCCTCCACACGTCAGTAAGCACCAGGCATACATTAACCCCTCCCTCTCCAATAAAATTAACCCCTTCCCTGCCAGTGTCATTTTTACAGTAACAGTGCATATATATAGCACTGATTACTGCAGTAATGTCACTGGTACCCCCCAAAAGTGTCAAAAATGTCAGTCAAGGGTCCGATCTGTCCGCCGCAATGTCGCAGTCCCACAAAAAAAATCGCAGATCGCCGCCATTACGCGTTAAAAAAAAAAACACCAAAAATGACAGAAATCTTTCCCTTTGTTAGTAAACGCAATAACTTTTGCGCAAACCAATCAAAATACGCTTATTGCGATTTTTTTTTTTTACCAAACATAGGTAGCAGAAAACAAATTGGCCAAAATTTTTTTAAAAAATTGGTTTTTACATCTTTTTTGGGGGGAATTTCATATAAAAAAATGTTAAAAATATTGTTATTTTTTCAAAATAAACGCTCTTTTTTTGTTTATAGCGCAAAAAGTAAAAATCGCACAGGTGATCAAATACCACCAAAAGAAAGCTCTGTTTGTGGGGAAAAAAGGACGTACATTTCGTTTGGGTACGGCGTCGCACGACCGCGCAATTGTCAGTTGAAGTCGCACAGCGCCGAATCGCAAAAAGTGGCCTGGACGGAAGACAGCAAAATACTCCGGTGGTAAAGTGGTTAATGAGACTATGTTGATGTTTAATTTTGAAAGCCTGCAGTCAGAAGGTGGCAACGGCCATTTTGGTACAACTCGCAGGGCTCAGCGCCAAACTTGTAGGCTTTCAAAAAGTCTCATGGGTTTCAAAATACTGTATATAACCATATAGGCTCACTTTATTGCTATGAGTCTGAAATTCAAGACTTGGGTGGGTGTAACAAGATGTCCGCTGCTACCAGTCTATTAACCACTACCTGCCCGCAGTATAGTAAAATGATGGGGGGCGGGATGCACTCTCGTTCTGGGATGACGTCATATGACGGCGCCTGGGGGAGCGTGCAGCGATCGCGTTGCTTACCTACGATATGGTGGGACCTTGATCTCAGTAAAGAGCTGATGACCCCGGCTCTTAACCCATATGATTGGCTGTGTCTAATCAGAGCCGGTTACATGTAAACAAGAAAGTGACGTTTATCAGCTCTCCTCGGCTCACACTGACAGAGTGTTTGGGGAGGAGAGCTGATCAGCGGCATCTCCTTGCAGGGGAGACCTGTACAGGCAGGGCCGTCTTTAATATTGATTGGACCCTGGGCAAACATTTTCTTGGGCCCCCATGCAATTTCGCTCTCCGCCTTCTCTGAGACATACAATAAACAGCAGCTAGACTCAAAATCAGTTTACTTAATCAGATCAGGCAGCAATTGCAATTGGTTGCCAGAGGTTACAGTGTATCATTACTGCTCACTGACTGACTGCTAGATGTTACAGCACACACTATGGCTCACTGTTTATTTGCTCGAGGCTACAGCACATGACTACTGCTTGTTGATTGGTTTCTAGAGATTACTGTACAATAACACTGCTCACTGATTGGTTGCTAGAGGTTACTGAACATCCTTACCACTCACTAATTGGTTACTAGAGGTTACTGCATATTATTACTGCTCACTGATTGGTTGCTAGAGGTTACTGCACATCCTTACCGATTAATAATTGGTTGCAAGAGGTTAGTACACATCATTACTGCCCACTGATTTGTTTCTTGGTGCACACCATGGACTGGGGAGGTGAGGGGACCCATCAATAGACAGAAAACTCCTAGGGATACTAGGACTCCTGGGATCAGTGGCATTGCTGTGGAAAGGGGGTGACCAGTGGCAATGCTGAGGGGTAGATTGGATCAGTGGCAGTGGTGTAGGGATGGGATTAGTCAGGAGGCAGTACACTGTGGCAAATTCTGAATCATGTAGAGCAAAGCAGGAAATCTTTGGCAAGTATATAGTGGGGGATTCTACACTGACCACCACTGTGAGGGCATGGGCGTCCACAGAACATTTTTCAGGGGGGGGGGGCATCATTTTAAGGTCGACCATGCTCCGCCCCTTTTTAACAATGTCATGAAGGAGAGGGGCTTAGTCATTATACTTATTTTGAGTATTTATTTTTAAAAGGCAAACAGCGGCATTTATTTTTAAAGCATTTGTTACCTTAAAAAAAAAAAAAAATGATCCTGTTTCCTTAAAGTATGTTATACAGCACAGTGCTTATGCTGTGTAATTTGGCCCCCCGTATCACCTAAAATACCTGGCTGATCCTGCCTGGCTATGTCCTCCCCTCTGTAAACTGACCACGGAATACCATGGCTGCGGAGCCCTGACTTTGTGATCAGTTTACGTGCCTCCATCATCCGCAGCTCACCTGTCTTCCTCTGTCCTCCCTCTCCCCCCTCCCTTCCTGCCTGTCTGCTCCTGTGTCAGTGCCCCTCCTGTTGCTGTAGTTTCATTTAAAGTTTCATATCCTGTCTACAGTCTGTTTAATAATCCTGTGTGCCCCTGAGTCTGTGTTTTATAAAAATAAGCCATTCTTTACAAGTTTTCAGAGCGCCAATCGCTGCTCACATGACCCGCTGCCTCTCTCCTCCCCTCCTCTTCCCCTCCCGACTGACGACAGCGAGGAATCCTCGGCCCCACCCGCTGCAGGCAGCTGTCAGACAGGGAGAGGAGAGACTCGACAGGGCATGTGAGCGGTGCTCGGCACTCTGAAAACTGGTAAAGAATGCCTTATTTTTTAAAAAACACAGACACAGGGGCACACAGGATTATTAAACAGACCAGAAAGGATGGTATAAAGTGGCTTAACAACCCCTTTAAAGAGGAAGTTGAGATTCCAGGGGGGGGGGGCATTTTCCCCCCCTTGCCCCTACCTGCGGACGCCCATGTGTGAGGGGAGATTCTACACTGACCACCAATGTGAGGGGCAATTTGCACTGACCACAATGCAATGGGTGATTTTACGCCCCCCACCAATATAAAGAGGGATTTCTACACTAACACCAATGTAATAGGAACATTTTTACCAAACACCAGTATAAGGAGGAATATACAATGACCTCCATGTAAGCGGGAGTTTACACTGACAACCATTGTTGAAGAGATTTGTACTGACCACCAATGTAAGGGCAATTCTGCACTTACCACCACTGTAAAGGGAAATGTACACTGATCACCAATGTAATGAATAAGTTACACTGACAACCAAAGTAAGGGGGACATTTACACTGACCACTAGTGTAAATGAAAGGATTTTTCACCAAGCCCAATGTAATGAGAATATTTACACTGACCACCATTGTAACTGAGACATTTAGCCTGCATTCACATTTCTTTTGTCAGGAAAACATGCAAAATTGCTTTCATGACACCACAGAAATGTGCTGCCCTTCACCTGGTACACAGCAGTGGCATTAATTGTTAATGACACCTTCACGCATCCACATCCACCGAAATTCAGGGTGCTGTGCCACCATGGTGTTTTGAAAAAAGGTTCCCCCTCCAATTTGCTCACCTTTGCAGAACAGGCTGATGGTAGGCTTAATGACCACAGTTGTAGACAGGACTTTCAAGCCTTTACCTCCCCAGTGGGCACCATTCAACAGAAGTGAAGGTGGATAGGACCTCAGGGTGTCATGATATACATATGATTGCTGCCTCTATTTACATATCAATGCAGCTGGTCCGTGGCTATTTACATATTAATGCCACACAGTTTACATATCATTGCAGGTTATTTACAGGTAAACACATGGTCTGCAGGTGAGTCATCTGCACATGGCAATAGGGCAGAGCTGGGTAGCTCTGGGACTAAAACTTTAAGGGAATTTAAACAGGGATAGTTGGCAAGTATGAGGCAGCTGCTTTGGGCCCCACAACAATGATGGGGCCCAGGGCAGCTGCCCCTTTTGCCCTGCCTTAAAGACGGCCCTGTGTACAGGTAATCAGGGCACTGATCATCAGTGCCTTGAATACAGTAAAGCCCCAGCAGTGCCATCAATCAGTGCCCATCAGTGACACCAATCAGTGCTGACTTTCAGTACCCATCAGTGCCTGCTCATCAGTTTCACTCATCAGAGCCACCCATCAGTGCTGCCTATCATTGCCCACCAGTGCCACCTATCAGTGCCCATCAGTGCAGCCTATCAGTGCTCATCAGTGCCGCATATTAGTGCCTCCTCATTAGTGCCATCTAATCAGTGCCCTTCAGTGCCGCCTCATTAGTGCCCATAAGTGCTACCTCCTCAGCACACATCAGTGAAGGAGAAAAATTACTTATTTACAAAATTTACTGACAGAAACCAAAAAAAAAAAAAAACTTTTTTTTTTCTCAAAATTTTCGGTCTTTAGTTTTCTCGCAAAAAATAAATAACCCAGCAGTGATTAAGAGCCCATTCACATTAGCGCGACTTGTCAGGCGACTTGTCAGCCTGACAAGTCACGCTCGGTCGCGGTCCATTGATTAGCACAGGACCCGTTCTAATAGGAGCGACACTAGTCGCTCCAACTTAGAAAAAGGGTCCTGTACTACTTTGGGGCGACCTGGAGGCGACTTGCATAGACTTCCATTATGTGAAGTCTCTGCAAGTCGCGCCGAAGTCGCGGTGCACATCGGTGCACGCGACTTCACAGGTCGCCCCCCAAAGTCGTGTCGCGCTAGTCTGAATGGTCTCTAAATGCCACCAAAAGTCTTTTTGTGTGAAAAAAAAAATGATAATTTAATTTGGGTACAGTGTTGCATGACCGCTCAATTGTCATTCAAAGTGTGACAGCGCTGAAAGCTGAAAATTGGGCTGGGCAGTAAGGGGGTATAAGTGCCCAGTAGGCAAGTGGTTAATCTGTAGTGTGCGTGAGCCAACTCGTTGAAATCTGCTGCTGGAGAGTCACCGCAAGTGACGTAGTTGGAGATTTTGACAAGTTGTTTATTTCGACAGAATACCGGTACAGTGCTCTGTTATTGGCCTTGTCCTATGGACACGGCAGGTGGCAGATCACACCGAAGCGCGGCTCGTAGGGCGTGTGCGAGGCGCGATCCTGGGAGGGTGTCATATGTTGTTTGCAAAGTTGTGTTGTAAAAATTCCCCAAAATTTTGCTGCCTGTTGGAACATGAACGCCTGCACAACACATCCTAAGTGCTCATTAATGCTATGGGTGCGTTAATGTGCTTTTAGGTTGCTTTGAAATTTAACGTATCAGCCCCGGTTCACACTTCTGCGAGTGCCGGGTTCGCATGTAATGTCGGAGCGCACTGCTCCGACATTACATGCGATCAGCTGTGCGGTGCGAGTTTAGCCATACAGTTTGTATGGCTAAATTCGCACCGCACCCGGAGCAAAGACGCACAGGAGGCATTTTTGCAGCCGCATCAGGATCGGATCGCACAGCGATTCACACTTGTGCGATCCGCTCCTGTGCGAACTGCACGATCGCACTGCGATATGCGATCAAACTAGGGGTGTCGTTAAGATTACATTGACACCCCCAGCGTATCGCATATGGCAGTGTGAACTGCCGGGGGTGCGTGTGCGATGCGGGAACAGGCTGCGAATTCGCAGCCTTCCCGCATCGCATAAGTGTGAACCGGACCTAAATGAGCCCAGAATGACACCCCTGAATGTCTTTGTTGCCGGCTTAGCTGGCTATGTATGACTTCTTTAGGCCAACCTTTTTCAGCCAGGGTGCCTAGGCACTCTGGGGTGCCTTGAGGTTTCTTCAGGGGTGCCTTTGCAAAATGTTTATAAATTGCCCAAAAATTGTATACAAGGCGGGGGGTGGATGAAGCCTGTCTTCTACTTACACAAAGCCACACGTTTTTATTGTATTTTACCTTCTATCTGCTGACCTCCTAACGACCAATGGCATCATTATTTGATGAAGAGGATGTTAGTTGTCTGCATAGCATCCTTGTTTCACCCTCCCTTGCCCATCTCTATCCGCGCTGGGGTCTCATTAGCTGTGTGATGGAGAAAAAGAGAAGAAAAACATTGGCATACTAGTCAGTACCAGTTTGCAAAAGTGTATTTGCTTTGGAAGAATAAATCACCTCTAATGTTGGGTGTCCTACTTGGATTTGTAAAAATGTGGCACTTCCCGGTCACACTTCCGCCGCCACTCTGTAGTGGGGAAGCCGATGCACGGGTCAGGTGGCTCCGATTGCTGCCTGACACCCACGATCTCTCCCCGCTGAGAGGGTATGAACGGTCAGCTGTTGTAAACACAGCTGACCGTTCTTCTCCCTGGAATGGTCATAGAGCGCCTGTGATCCTTCTATATAGGATCACAAAAATAAATAAAAATGTTCTGACATTGTCATTGCGTTCACCTCCATCCCTAACTTCTATACAGGATCACAGGTCTCTATGATCATTTCACAAGCCACACCCCGCACAGTTAGAATCAATCCCCTAGGCTCACATTTAACCCATTGATCACCCATAGGGTTAACCCCTTTTCTGCCAGTGTCATTATTACAGTAACAGTGCATATTTTTAGCACTGATTACTATAGTAATGTCACTGGCCCCCCAAAAGTGTCAAAAATATTAGTCAGGGGTCCGATCTGTCCGCCGCAACGTCGCAGGCCTACAAAAAATAGCAGATCGCCGCCATTACTAGTAAAAAAAAAAAAAAAAACAATAAAAATGACATAAATCTCTCCCGTACTTAGTAGATGCAATACCTTTTGCGCAAACCAATCAAAATACGTTTATTGCGATTTTATGCGATATGTAGCAAAAAGCAAATTGGCCCAAAATGTTAAAAAATTTAGATTTTTACATTTTTTTTGAGAATTTCATATAAAAAAAATCTTAAAAATATTGTTATTTTTTTCAAAATTGTCGCACTTTTTTGTTTATAGCGCAAAAAATAAAAACCGCACAGGTTATCAAATACCACCAAAAGAAAGCTTCTATTTGTGGGAAAAAAAGGACATCATGTTCATTTGGGTACAGCGTCGCACGACCGCGCAATTGTCCGTTACAGTAACGCAGTGCTGAATCGCAAAATAGGGCCTGGTCATTAAGGGGGGGGTAAATCCTTCTGGTCCAGAAGTGGTTAATATGGGGTGCCTCAAGGCTGTAGGGTGCTTTGACTGCAAAAAGGTTGAGAAACTCCGCTTTAGGCAATGCTTTGAATACTGAAAGCAGAAAAAGAAGTGAAAGTGAAAGTAGAATGAAAATAGAAGAGCAGAAGATCTAAGAAGACAAAATGACAGCGCAGGTTGTGCTCCTTCTCTGCCTTCTACAAACAGGTAATCCGCCGATAATATGGGGTGACTACCCTTTATAAGGGGGGGGGGGGGCAGTGAGGCCTGGGAATGGTTTGATTTGCAGGATAAGGAGAGGAGGGGGTTGGGAGGTCTGTAGCACATCTATAACTGCATATAGCTGATTGCACATAGAAGACAATGTAACAAATAATGTATAGAAAGGAAGACTATGTATTATAAGAATAAGGTGACAGCAGGCTCTGTATATGTCACAGGACAATAGATCTGGTAATGTGATGAGACAAGGCTGGCATTCCTCCTCCTGGGTTAGTTGGTAATTCTGCAGGGAGGGGCAGGGACATCTTATATCATATACATGGATATACAGGGACATCTTATATCATATACATGGATATACAGGGACATCTTATATCATATACATGGATATACATGGACATCTTATATCCTATACATGGATATACAGGGACATCTTATATCATATACATGGATATACATGGACATCTTATATCATATACATGGATATACAGGGACATCTTATATCATATACATGGATATACATGGACATCTTACATCATATACATGGATATACAGGGACATCTTACATCATATACATGGACATCTTATATCATATACATGGACATCTTATATCATATACATGGATATACATGGACATCTTATATCATATACATGGACATCTTATATCATATACATGGATATACATGGACATCTTATATCATATACATGGATATACATGGACATCTTATATCATATACATGGATATACAGGGACATCTTATATCCTATACATGGATATACAGGGACATCTTATATCCTATACATGGATATACATGGACATCTTATATCATATACAGGGACATCTTATATCATATACATGGATATACATGGACATCTTATATCATATACATGTATATACAGGGACATCTTATATCCTATACATGGATATACAGGGACATCTTATATCATATACATGGATATACAGGGACATCTTATATCATATACATGGATATACATGGACATCTTATATCATATACATGGATATACAGGGACATCTTATATCATATACATGGATATACATGGACATCTTATATCATATACATGGATATACAGGGACATCTTATATCATATACATGGATATACATGGACATCTTATATCATATACATGGACATCTTATATCATATACATGGATATACAGGGACATCTTATATCATATACATGGATATACAGGGACATCTTATATCATATACATGGATATACATGGACATCTTATATCATATACATGGACATCTTATATCATATACATGGATATACAGGGACATCTTATATCATATACATGGATATACATGGACATCTTATATCATATACATGGATATACAGGGACATCTTATATCCTATACATGGATATACAGGGACATCTTATATCATATACATGGATATACAGGGACATCTTATATCCTATACATGGATATACAGGGACATCTTATATCATATACATGGATATACATGGACATCTTATATCATATACATGGATATACAGGGACATCTTATATCCTATACATGGATATACAGGGACATCTTATATCATATACATGGATATACAGGGACATCTTATATCCTATACATGGATATACAGGGACATCTTATATCATATACATGGATATACAGGGACATCTTATATCCTATACATGGATATACAGGGACATCTTATATCATATACATGGATATACAGGGACATCTTATATCATATACATGGATATACAGGGACATCTTATATCCTATACATGGATATACAGGGACATCTTATATCATATACATGGATATACAGGGACATCTTATATCCTATACATGGATATACAGGGACATCTTATATCATATACATGGATATACATGGACATCTTATATCATATACATGGACATCTTATATCATATACATGGATATACATGGACATCTTATATCATATACATGGACATCTTATATCATATACATGGATATACAGGGACATCTTATATCATATACATGGATATACAGGGACATCTTATATCATATACATGGATATACATGGACATCTTATATCATATACATGGACATCTTATATCATATACATGGATATACAGGGACATCTTATATCATATACATGGATATACAGGGACATCTTATATCCTATACATGGATATACAGGGACATCTTATATCATATACATGGATATACATGGACATCTTATATCATATACATGGATATACAGGGACATCTTATATCCTATACATGGATATACAGGGACATCTTATATCATATACATGGATATACAGGGACATCTTATATCCTATACATGGATATACAGGGACATCTTATATCATATACATGGATATACAGGGACATCTTATATCCTATACATGGATATACAGGGACATCTTATATCATATACATGGATATACATGGACATCTTATATCATATACATGGACATCTTATATCATATACATGGATATACAGGGACATCTTATATCATATACATGGATATACAGGGACATCTTATATCATATACATGGATATACATGGACATCTTATATCCTATACATGGATATACAGGGACATCTTATATCATATACATGGATATACAGGGACATCTTATATCCTATACATGGATATACAGGGACATCTTATATCATATACATGGATATACATGGACATCTTATATCATATACATGGACATCTTATATCATATACATGGATATACAGGGACATCTTATATCATATACATGGATATACAGGGACATCTTATATCATATACATGGATATACATGGACATCTTATATCATATACATGGACATCTTATATCATATACATGGATATACAGGGACATCTTATATCATATACATGGATATACAGGGACATCTTATATCCTATACATGGATATACATGGACATCTTATATCATATACATGGATATACAGGGACATCTTATATCATATACATGGATATACAGGGACATCTTATATCATATACATGGATATACAGGGACATCTTATATCATATACATGGATATACATGGACATCTTATATCATATACATGGATATACATGGACATCTTATATCCTATACATGGATATACAGGGACATCTTATATCATATACATGGATATACAGGGACATCTTATATCATATACATGGATATACATGGACATCTTATATCATATACATGGATATACATGGACATCTTATATCCTATACATGGATATACAGGGACATCTTATATCATATACATGGATATACATGGACATCTTATATCATATACATGGATATACATGGACATCTTATATCATATACATGGATATACAGGGACATCTTATATCATATACATGGATATACAGGGACATCTTATATCATATACATGTATATACAGGGACATCTTATATCATATACATGTATATACAGGGACATCTTATATCATATATATGGATATACATGGACATCTTACATCAGCATCATGGCAAAGCCAGCAAAGAGGGAGGACTGAGGATGGGGAAATATCTCATCTCTCCTGGAGTCAGCATTTCACAGAAATTGAATGCCCCGTACACACGTTACGATAATCGTACGACTTATTGTTCGCATTTTGTTGCATGATACTAATATCGAATTCAACAATGCGTACAAACTGTATGATTTTTTTCATACGATTCTGGAAAAGCTTCCTGGTTGCTTAGCTACGTATCAGATGGTGCAAAAAAAAAAACAATGGCAGCCAGGCCTTTTCTGTGCTATTTTAGTGTTTCTGAGCATGCGCGAACTTTGTCGATCGACTTTTAGCCTACGCATACTGTACTGACGAAACGATTATCGTTCGATAAGATGTCATACGACAGAAGTTTTCCTGTTTGTCCCTTCGGATTTTGTTGGACCAACTGTCGTGATCGGCTGTCGAAAGCTGTGTACTAACGATCAGATTATCGTGAGATCAGGTCGAAAGCGAGTTTTATCGTACGATTATCGGAACGTGTGTACGGGGCATTACAGCATCTTCCTGGAATCACACCTCCCCGTCATTATCCGACCGATGTGCGATTCTATGAAAACAGCTGGATCAGCAATCGAATAACCAGAACTTCCAGTCCGTTCCAATCAGATTTCTTTAACCACTTCTGGACCGGAAAGATTTGCCCCCTTCCTGACCAGGCCCTATTTTGTGATTCGGCGCTGCATTACTTTAACTGACAATTGCGCGGTCGTGCGACGCTGTACCCAAATAAAGTTGACGCCCTTTTTTTCCCACAAACAGAGCTTTCTTTTGGTGGTATTTGATCACCTCTGCGCTTTTCATTTTTTTGCGATATTAATAAAAAAAGTGCAAAAATTTGGAGAAAAAATGACATTATTATTATTATTATTATACAGGATTTATATAGCGCCAACAGTTTGCGCAGCGCTTTACAATGTGAGGGAAGACAATACAGTTACAATACAGTTCAAAACAGGAGGAACTAGAGGGCCCTGCTCGTTAGAGCTTACAATCTAGAAGGGAGGGTCAAGTGAAACAAAAGGCAACATTTTCAACTTTGTCTTTTAAAAAATATCCAATATACTCAATTTATGTCATATATTTTTAGTGCTATAAACAAAAAATAGCGACAATTCTGAAAAAAAAAAAAAGAAAAAAAACCAATATTTTTCACTTTCTACTATATAACATTCTCAAAAAAAAAAAAAAAAAACCTGTAAAAATCTAAATTTTTCATCATTTTAGGCCAATTTGTATTCTGCTACATATTTTTGGTAGCAAAAAAATCCCAATAAGCGTATTTTGATTGGTTTGAAAGTTATCGCGTCTACAAACTAGGGGAAAGATTTATGTCATTTTTATTTTTTACTAGTAATAGCGGCGATCAGCGATTTTTAAGGGTCCTTTCACACGGTCTGCCTCCGTCAGCGGACTCCGCGCTGCTCAGCGGGGTATTGATCCGCCAATCCCCGCTGAGCAGGTGGATGACAGCTCCGTCTCCACTCTGTGTGCGGAGAGGGAGGTGTCAGAGCCCTGCTGCTCACTATGGGGGAATCGGATGAGAACAGGCCGCCTGTCCGCTCTCATCCGATTCCATCCGATCCCCTGTACGGATGGAAAATAGGGTTTCCATCCGTCCGTATTTCACAGAAAGGATCGGATGTGGATGTCCGCTGACATCCGCTGCCCCATAGGGATGCATAGAGGATCCGATCAGATCCGCCTAAAAAACTGACAGGCGGATCGGATCATTCGTGTGAAAGAGGCCTAACGGGACTGTGACATTGCGGTGGACAGATCGGACCCCTAACTGACATTTTTGACACTTTTGGGGGGACCAGTGACATTACTACAGTAATCAGTGCTAAAAATATGCACTGTTACTGTAATAATGACACTGGCAGGGAAGGGGTTAACTCAGGGGGCGATCAAAGGGTTAAGTCTGAGTCTAGGGGAGTGTTCTCTAACTGTATGGGGGATGGGCTTGTGAAATGAACACAGAGACTTGTGTTCCTATATAGAATCATTCAATGTGATCATTCCAGAGAGAAGAACGGTCAGCTGTGTTTACAACATGTGGCCGTCCTTCTCTCTCAGCGGGGAGCGATCGCAGGTGTCAGGTGGCAATCAGTACTGCGGGTCCTGTGGATTGGCATCCCGCTGCCTAATTTCTGGAGCAGAAGCGGTTAAGATACAATCATAAAATATCGATCGTCTCTCTGTCTTAACCACGTAATCTCATAATCTGAGCGATCACAATGTGATCGTATAAACAAAGCATCTCAGTCCTGCTGACTGGTGAAAAACGATTGAGTCCTGACCTCAACCCGATAGAACACATTTGGGAGGAATTAGAGCAGAGACTGCGAGCCAGGCGTTCTCATCCAACATCAGTGCCTGACCTCACAAATGGGCTTCTGGAAGAATGGTCAAACATTCCCATAGACACACTCCTAAACCTTGTGCCTTCCCAGAAGAGTTGAAGCTGTTATAGCTGCAAAGGGTGGGCCAACTCAATATTGAACCCTATGGACTAAGACTGGGATGCCATTAAAGTTCATATGTGTGTAAAGGCAGGCGTCCCAATACTTTTGACAATATAGTGTATATATATATATATATATATGTATTTATATATGTGATTCTGCACAGCACGGGTGTTACTGCTATAGGGCTGGTGGTTAAAGTATAACTATTTTTAGTGGAGAGGAATTAGAACAGCGGTCAGGATTTTATTGCTCCCCTGATAAGCTGGATTCACACTATACAATTTCTGTAGGTAGATTTCCTCTGGATTTACCATATCTATGCAGTGCAGGGGCCAGCCTGATTGCATACAAATGAGAAGTGTTTAGGTCTGCCCTCATATTAGATGGTTTTCTGGTAAATCTAAATGAAAGAAATCTAAAGAAAATTGTATAGTGTGTATCCAGCTTTAGGGGGATTCTCTCTCTCTCTGTCCTGATTCTGCTATCACTGAGAATGAAAGAGAAAGAATTGTTGGTTGTCCCCAGAATAGTAATAGAGGACCAATGTTGCAATGGGGATATTAGTTCTGATGTTCAGACAAAATCTAGAACCCGGCAGAATAGGAAACCCAAATCATTTCCTGTAAAACCGTGCGCACTGCGCATGCGCAGCGCATCATACATGACGATGCACTGAGAAATTTCCCTGTCAAATTCCTCGACCGATGATATCGCGCATGTGCACTGCAAAAATGGCACTGTACGGCAAGCCATGGCTCTGTATGACATGCAATGACACTGTAAGGTATGTGATGGCTCTGTACGGCATGCAGTGACACTGTACGGAATAAGACGGCACTGTACGGTATGTGATGACACTGTAAGGCATACGATGGCACTGTGCAGCATGCAATGGCACTGTATGGCATGTGATGACACTGTACAGCATAAGATGGCACTGTACGTCATGCCATGGCTCTGTACGACATGCCATGACACTGTACGGCATGCGATGGCTCTGTACAGCATGCAGTGAGACTGTATGGAATGTGATGGCTTTGCACGGCATGTGATGACATTGTATGGCATAAGGTGGCACTGTATTGCATGATGCGTCATTGCATATTGTACAATGGCATCACAAGCCGTACAGAGCCATGGCATGCCGTACAGTGCCAGCTTATGTCGTACAGTGTCATCACATGCCGTACAGTGCCATCTTATGTCATACAGTGCCATCTTATGTCATACAGTGTCATCACATGCCGTACAGAGCCATCGCATGCTGTACAGTGTCATTGCATGTCCTATAGTGTCATTGCATGCCGTACAGTGCCATTGCATGCCGTACAGAGCCATCTCATGCTGTAAAATAAACACACAACAAGGGTTGTGGAAAAGTTGAAGGCCGTGGCCCGTTTATTGGGTTTAAAACAATGTTTATTATGAAATGAACTTTAACTTTTACTACAAACAGAGTCGCTGTTAACCATCAACCCACCAACGTGCTTAGTCACTAAGACTCAAGAAGCGATATCTCATAGCACAGGTGTCAAATACAAGGCCCCTGGGCCGCATCCGGCCCTCCAGGCAATTTCATGTGGCCCTCACACCTCTCCTGTAACAGCAGCACCCCCTCGTCTCTGCCCCCACCTCGTCTCAGCAGTTGGCAGTGGAGAGGAGGACAGAATTCTTCCACCAAATCCTGCTCTTCTCTGTGCAGCTGCAGAGCAGATCGTCTGTGTCCCCCCCTCCCCCAGCACAAGGTGTAAGGGGAGTGCACTGAAAGGGAGGGTGAGGGGGTGCACTGTAAGGGAGGGGGGTGCACTGTAAGGGAGGGTGAGGGGGTGCACTGCAGTGTTAATTTCGTCGACTAAAACCGACTAAAACGTTTTCGTCGACTAACATAATTCAGATGACTAAAATACGACTAAAACTAAAAGGGCATTTTAGTCAAAAGACTTAACTAAAACTAAATGAAAATTTAGATTTTGAATATTAGATTTTTCACTCCAGGACCAGCAGTAGTATATAATAAGTTTGGAAATTGTAGAGAAATGCTTAAATAATGCATTAAAAATTACAATTGAACTACACCCATTCGATTATAGATGACTAAAATTAGCTTTAGTCGACTAAAATGTAAGACATTTAGTCGACTAAAATATATTGGAGTTTTAGTCGACTAAATACGACTAAAACTAAAACACTTGCAGAAGACTAATATGGGACTAAAACTAAAATGCCATTTTAGTCCTAAGACTAAGACTAAAACTAAATTGAAATTTGCTGCCAAAATTAACACTGGTGCACTGTAAAGGAGGGTGAGGGGGTGCACTGTAAGGGAGGGTGAGGGGGGTGCACTGTAAGGGAGGGTGAGGGGGGTGCACTGTAAAGGAGGGTGGGGGGTGCACTGTAAGGGAGGGTGGATGGGTGCACTGTAAGGGAGGGTGAGGGGAGTGCACTGTAAGGGAGGGTGAGGGGAGTGCACTGTAAGGGAGGGTGAGGGGGGTGCACTGTAAGGGAGGGTGATGGGGGTGCACTGTAAGGGAGGGTGAGGGGGGTGCACTGTAAGGGAGGGGGGTGCACTGTAAGGGAGGGCGAGGGGAGTGCACTGTAAGGGTGGGTGAGGGGGATGCACTGTAAGGGAGGGTGATGGGGGTGCACTGTAAGGGAGGGGGGTGCACTGTAGGGGAGGGTGAGGGGAGTGCACTGTAAGGGAGGGTGAGGGGGGTGCACTGTAAGGGAGGGTGATGGGGGTGCACTGTAAAGGAGGGTGAGGGGAGTGCACTGTAAGGGAGGGTGAGGGGAGTGCACTGTAAGGGAGGGTGAGGGGAGTGCACTGTAAGGGAGGGTGAGGGGGGTGCACTGTAAGGGAGGGTGAGGGGGGTGCACTGTAAGGGAGGGTGGGGGTGCACTGTAAGGGAGGGTGAGGGGAGTGCACTGTAAGGGAGGGTGAGGGGGGTGCACTGTAAGGGAGGGTGAGGGGGGTGCACTGTAAGGGAGGGTGAGGGGAGTGCACTGTAAGGGAGGGTGAGGGGGGTGCACTGTAAAGGAGGGTGAGGGGGGTGCACTGTAAGGGAGGGTGAGGGGGGTGCACTGTAAAGGAGGGTGAGGGGGGTGCACTGTAAGGGAGGGGGGTGCACTGTAAGGGAGGGTGAGGGGAGTGCACTGTAAGGGAGGGTGAGGGGGGTGGACTGTAAGGGAGGGTGAGGGGAGTGCACTGTAAAGGAGGGTGAGGGGGGTGCACTGTAAGGGAGGGTGAGGGGAGTGCACTGTAAGGGAGGGTGAGGGGGGTGCACTGTAAAGGAGGGTGAGGGGGGTGCACTGTAAGGGAGGGGGGTGCACTGTAAGGGAGGGGGTGCACTGTAAGGGAGGGTGAGGGGGGTGCACTGTAAGGGAGGGTGAGGGGGGTGCACTGTAAGGGAGGGTGAGGGGAGTGCACTGTAAGGGAGGGTTGGGGGTCTCTTGAGTTCTGATGTAGGGAGGTGGGGTACTCTGGACATCTAGTATTACAGATAGAACTGGCTCTTTGATGGCAACCATATAGATAATGCGGCCCCCAATATAATTGAATTTGGCACCACTATCTTAGACTGGCCATACATTATACAATTTACTTATTCAATTTTCTTTGGATTTACCTTCAACTATGTATTGCAAGGGCCTGCCTGACTGCATACACATTATAAGTGTTTAGGTTTTACCTCATATTCTATTGTTTTGGTAAATCTAAAGGAAAATTGAATAAGAAAATTGTATGATGTATGGCCAGCCTTATACCAACTAAATACCAGTTTACCAACCACTGTCCACCCACAAAGTGGCGACATTACCCATAAAGATGGACAGAACCGCTGTTAACCAATAACACACTAACATGCTTAGCCACTATGACTCAAGCAACAATACCTTAGTAAAGGTTACACTCATTGGCTGGATGTTTCCCACCAAAAGTTTTGTCACCAATCCAGTGCTCAGCAGCTGAGGTAAATCTTCCTACCAACAGCAGGCAGCTTATCACCTGAAACACAAAACAGAAAGAAGCAGCAAAGCAGCCATAGAGGAACATGTACTTAGCAGGTCCCCGACCGCTCGCCGCAGTGTTAGGCTCCGTTCACATGTAGGCGTTTTGGGGCGTTTTTCTGCTCTAGGATCAGCTCTCAAAACGCCCAACAAGACAAATCCTATTCATTTCAATGGCCCCTGTTCACATCTGAGCTTTTTGACGCCGTGAGCAAAACGCCCAACGCTCAAAAAAGTACATGAGCTTCTTTTTGGGCAGATTACAGGCGTTTTCCATTGTTCTCTAGTCAATCTAAAAACGCCTGCACAAAAAACGCCTGTAAAACGCGGTAAAAATCGCGGTAAAATCGCAGTGAAAACGCTACCCTCAGGTGTGATTGTAGCCTTAATGTGGCAGGCTGGCTCTCCTGTGTGAACCAAGATAGCTCTACGTTGGTGGTTGCATGCAGGGTGTTGGGGGGCGAGCGCTCGACGCCGCCGGCACACTTCTGCCCCCACTAGGCAGCAGGGATGCCGATGCACGGGACCGGCAGCACTGATTGCCCTGGGGCACCCGAGATCGCTCCCCGCTGAGAGAGAAGGATGGTCTGATGTTGTAAACACAGCTGACCGTTCTTCTCCCTGGGATGATCACAGAGCGCCTGTGATCCTTCTATATAGGATAACAGGTCTCTATGGTCATTTCACAAGCCCCCCCCCCCCCATACAGTTAGAAAACACTCCCCTAGACTCACACTTAACCCTTTGAACACCCTGGGGTTAAGCCCTTCCCTGCCGGTGTCATTATTACAGTAACAGTGCATATTTTTATCACTGATTACTGTAGTAATGTCACTGGTCCCCCCAAAAGTGCCAAAAATATCAGTTAGGGGTCCGATCTGTCCGCCGCAATGTTGCAGTCCCGCTAAGAATCGCAGATCGCCGCCATTACTAATAAAAAATAAATAAATAAACAAAACTCACATAATCTTTCCCCTAGTTTGTAGGCGCAATAACTTTTGCACAAACCAATCAAATACACTTATTGCGATTTTTTTTTTTTTTTTTTACCAAAAATATATAGCAGAATACAAATTGGTCTAAAAGGATGAAAAAATTCGATTTTTAATTTTTTTTGGGAATGTTATATAGCGGAAAGTAAAAAATATTGTTTTTTTTTTTCAGATTTGTCGCTCTATTTTTTTTGTTTATATCGCAAAAATCTAAAAATCGCACAGGTGATCAAATACCACTAAAAGAAAGCTCTATTTGTGGGAAAAAAGGACATCAATTTTATTTGAGTACAGCATTGCACGACCGTACAATTGTCAGTTAAACGAACACAGTGCCGAATCGCAAAAAATGGCCTGGTCAGGAAGGGGGTAAATCCTTCCAGTCCAGGAGTGGTTAAGAGTACAACCTATTTATAAAACAAATGGGTGTTAGGGGTGACAATCCTATGGGGCCACTTCTCTATTGTATTCCTTTGTGGCCCTGACATGGGATTTACACCCCATTAAGTGCCGGCTCACATTTGTGCGATGCGAATATACAGCGTGTTCCCGTATCGCATCCGCACCCCTGGCAGATCACACTGCCATATGCGATACGCAGGGGGTGTCAATTAAAAGTTAATGACACCCCCAGTTGAGATCGCATATCGCAGTGCGATCTGCAAGTTCGCACAGAATCGAATCGCACTACTGTGAACCACCATGCAATCCGATTCTGCTGCGGATGAAAAAAAGGGTCATGTGCGAGTTTTAGTGTGATTGTGGTGCGAATTCAGCCATACAAACTGTATGGCTGAAATTTGCACCGCACAGACATTGCATTTAATTTTAGGAGCAGTGCGCTCCGAATTACATGCGATCTCTGTGATCGCACTAATGTGAACCGGCACTTAGGGTCCATTCACACTAGCGCGACTTGTCAGGCGACCAAGTCGCCTGACAAGTCGCGGTCGGTCGCTCGCCATTGAATAGTACAGGACCCGTTCTAATAGGAGCGACACACGTCGCTCTGACTTAGAAAAAGGGTCCTGTACTACTTTGGGGCGACCTGGAGGCGACTTGCATTGACTTCCATTATATGAAGTCCGTGCAAGTCGCGCTGAGGTTGACCTGTGCGACTTCACAGGTCGCCCCACAAAATCTTGTCGCGGCAGTGTGAATGGGCTGTAACACCCATCCTACCATAAGAACATACCTAAAATATAAAATAAACACACAAATATTGTAGAAAAGTTTAGGCCGCCGCCCCTTTTTTGGGTTTAAAACAATTTTAACCACTTACCGCATACTAACGTAGGTCTACGTCGGTAAACTTTGCGGTAGTGTACCGGGATGATGCCTCTAGCTAGAGGCACCATCCTGGTACCGTGGTTTAGAGCCGACGATTGGCTTTCCGTCGGTACCGACCGATGCGGCTCGGGAGCCGCTCGATCGGTACCCGGGGGGGCGGGAGGGGACGTCCCCCCCCCCTCCCGCCGCCTTCCGTGGCTTTGCCCGGGGCTCCCGTCCCACCGGGAGCCCCGAGCACCCAGCCGACACGTCCGCCGGCTGGATGGAGTCCCGATGAATGCCGGAAACGGCATCGATCGGGTCTCCGATGACGTAACCCGGAGGCGGCGTCCATGACGTCACTTCCGGGTTACTGTGCTGCAAAAGGCGGCAAATTTGAAAAACGGCTGTATGCGAAAATGCCGTTTTCGGCGTTTTGCATACAGGGAAGTGTAGTGGAGGGGTCTGGAGTCTTTTAGACCCTCGATCCCTCCATAAAGTGTACCTGTCACTACATATTGGTGTCACAAGGGATGTTTACATTGCTTGTGACAGCAATAAAAGTGATCAGATTTTTTTTTTTTTTTTTAAAACTAAACTTTTTTAAAATAAAGTTAAAAAAATAAATAAAATAAATGGGAAAAAAAAAATAAAATTTAGCCGCCCCCGTCACCGTTAGCTCGCGCACAAAAAAAAACGTATACGGAAGTCGAGCCGCAAATGAAATCGCTGTTCAAACCACACATGTGAGGTATCGCCGCGATCGCCAGAGCGTGAGCAATAATAAAAAAAAAGAGCTACACTCTAACTCAAAACTGGTAATTGTTAAATAAATTTAAAGCGTCGCAGATTGAGATCTCTATTGACCGTAGTTTGTCGCGATCCCACGGGGGGGGCGCAATTTTAAACTGTAACATGTTGGGTATATATTTACTCGGCGTGACATGTTCTTTCACAATATACAAAAAAAATGGGCTATTTTTTAAAATTAGTGAAATGTGATTTTTCAAAAATTTTCCAAAAAAATGGCGCTTTAAAGACCGCTGCGCAAATACCGCGTGATAAAAAATATTACAATGACCGACATTTTATTCTCCAGAGTCTTTGCTAAAAAAATATATATAATGTTTGGGGGTTCTAAGTAGTTTTCTAGGAAAAAATACTGGTTTTAACGCGTGAACAAAAAGTGTCTCCGAAATAGGGCTGGGGCTTAAGTGGTTAACTATGAAATAAACGTTAACATTTAATATCAAACAGAACCGCTGTTAACCATTAACAGACCAACATGCTTAGTCACTAAGACTCAAGCAGCGATATCCTATAACAATAACAGCGTACCAACCACTGTACACCCACAAAGTGGGCGACGTTACCCACATAAAGGTGGAGGGGGCATAATAAAGGGGGAGGGAGGGTGAGAAAGAAGGCCAAAAGATCCAGAAGGAAGGCTGAGGAGAACCCAGGTGAGTCCAGCTGACAGACCTGAGGTAAATGCTGACTCCGCCCAGTGACAGGGGAGGATATAAGTAAAAGTTTACACTCATTGGCTGGATGTTTCCCGCCAAAAGATTTGTCACCAATCAGTTGCTCAGCAGCTGAGGTAAATCCTCTTAGCAACAGCAGGCAGCTTTTCACCAAACACAAAACAGAAAGAAGCAGCAAAGCAGCCATAGAGAGACATGTACTTACCAATCATCATAGCCCTCTATTAAAGAGGAAGTAAACCTCCATCTTTAAGTTTTACTTATAGGTAAGTCTATAATAATGGTTACCTATAGGTAATGTAAATATCTCCTAAACTTGCACCATTTAGGAGATATTTACTGTCCTAGCAGCCAGTCACGTCACTGGCGCATGCGCTGTGAAAGAACGGCCGCCCGTGCCTTTTCTTCAGAGCAGTGTGCCGTGACTGGCGGCTCCCCGCACGCATGCCAGTCACAGAACCAGAGTCGCGAACTCGGAAAGGAGGGACCTGGTATACATGGACGCAGCCTCCAACAATGGCATTGCATCGCTGGAACGCCTCGTTTTCTGGTAAGTTTAACATTATAGGCGATGCATACTAACACATTACGCCTTTGCAGGTAAGTAAAAAAGAAAAAGTGCAGCGGTTTACAACCGCTTTAAGAATAAAATGTATTTATTAACCACTTCTGGACCAAGAGGATTTGCCCCCTTAATGACCAGGCCTTTTTCTTTTTTTTTTTTTGGCACTGCCTTACTTTAACGGAAAGTTGCACGGTTGTGCGACTCTGTATCCAAATAAAATTGATGTCCTTTTTTTTTTCCACAAATACAGCTTTCTTTTGGTGGTATTTGATCACCTGTTGGATTTTTATATTTTGCGCTATAAACTAAAAAAGAGGGACAATTCTGAAAAAAAAAAGAAAATTAATATTTTTTACTTTCTGCTATAAAACATTCCCAATAATAAATCAATTTTTTTCATCATTTTAGACCATTTTTTATTCTGCTACATTTTATTGGTAAACAAAAATCCCAAAAAGCGTATTTTTATTGGTTTGCGCAAAAGTAATAGCGTTTACAAATTACGGGATAGATTTTTGGAATTTTTATTTATTTTTTTTGTTTTTATTAGTAATGGCGGCGATCAGCTTTTTTTAGCGGGACTGCGACATTGCGGTGGACAGATCGGGCCCCTAACTGACATTTTTGACACTTTTTGGGGACCAGTAACATTAATACAGTAATCAGTGCTAAATATTTTTTTTTTTCAAATTATATCTTTATTTCTTTAAGTTCAGTTACATATACAGTATATACATTACATTTTAGCTTTCAAGGTTATAATTACAAACCATTTATTCCCTTTAAGGAACCTTAGCCTTTCTTTGGCAATCTATTACCGAACCCAAAAACTCCCATTTCGTTCCTTTTCCTTCTTTCCCCTTTTCCCCCCTGTCCCCCCAAAAAAAAAAAAAAAAAAAAAACAAGGGAAAAGAATGGTGCACAGGTCTCTACACTCCTATATCATTATATATCTATCTTCTCCGCGCAGGTTCTTGTCCTGTACTTGGAAATTACCTTTCTTCTGAATTAACATAATCTTTCCACTGTTTCCATTTCTTCTCATATTTATCAGTTTGTTGATGAGCAGATAGGACCAATTTTTCTAGGTTATGTATTTCCTCAACTTTCCTTAACCACATGTTTATGTTAGGTGGTTCAGTCTCTTTCCATTTAAGAGGGATACATATCCTGGCAGCGTTCACCAGATGTGGTATAATGGATTTTTTGTAATTTTGTATCGGTATGCTGGGGGTATGGAGCAGAAAGAGGGCAGGTTCTTTGGGAATATGACATTTCATAATTTCCTGTATTGACCTCCGAATCTGCTCCCAAAACTCTTCTAGTTTAGGACATTCCCAGAATATATGGAGCATTGTCCCTCTCTCTGTCCCACATCTCCAGCACAAATCTGTATTTAATGTAGAAATTTTATTCATCCTAACCGGGGTGTAATACCATCTGGAAAAAATTTTGTAATTCAGTTCTTGAATTCTAACGCAAATTGAAGTTGAGAATACTGACTTAATTATTTGATTTTCCCGTTCTAGTGAGAAGACAATGCCCATTTCCCTCTCCCATTCCTTCAAAAAAGGAGGTTTACGCCGTTCTACTGATGTCATTAGCAGGGAGTAAATTTTAGATATAGCATGTTCCATAATTCCATTTTGAGTGCATAATTTTTCATAAGGTGTTACCTCTTTATCATCCTGGGAGGGGACTTGCAATGTTCCCAAAAAATGGCGTAGTTGGAAGGCACGCCATAGATCTAGGCCGAAATGGCCTGAGACGTCTGTTAATTCCTCCATCGTTACCCAGCCTGTCTCTGTTAGGAAGTCAGATATTTGTGTAATTCCTCTATCTGCTAAGGTCTTAAATTTCCTGTCTTGATATCCTGTCTCAAAGTGGGGGTTTCCTAGTATTGGATACAGTACGGAGTTCTCCCGTATTAATTTATCCTGTTTAAATATTTTTGCACAAGTTTTGATCGTGTTTCCTATAATAGGATGTTTCTTTATTGATACTGGTAGGATCTTATAACACCATGGGGCTCTTTTCAACGAGATCTCACATTGTGCCTGCTCTAAGTTTGGCCAGAGCTTATATTCTCTGTGTCGACACCAGTCAATCACTCTTCCCAGTTGAATGGCTTGGTAGTATTTCTTTATGTTCGGGACTGCCAGCCCCCCATCTGTTTTCGCTTTAAATAGATATTTTTTCCCTACTCTCGGACGTTTTGAATTCCAGATGAAATTCATTGTCATAGTTTCAATCTGCATCAAGTATCGAGGTGGGATGTGTATGGGAAGTGCCTGAAAAATGTACAGGAATTTTGGTATAACACTCATTTTGATTATATTGCACCTTCCCATCCATGAATGCATTCCTCCTCTCCACCTTAGCAGTAGTAGTTTTATAGATTTTAGTAAGGGAATAAAGTTCAGATTAAACAATTGCGATATATTTGGTGTGATCGATGTCCCCAAGTATTTAAGGGCTGTCTTAGTCCAGTTCAATTTAAAATTTGCCCTTAACTGTTGTTGGAGTGTCCCTGGAAGTACTATTCCCATTGTTTCGGATTTAATGAAATTTATCTTCATATTAGATTGAGTTCCGTATCTCTCCAGCTCGTATAACAAGTTGGGGAGTGATATAATTGGATTCGTGATCGAGAATAGGACGTCGTCGGCATACGCTGATATTTTATACTGATCCTTTCCCACGCTGATGCCCGAAATATCCGAGTTAATTCGGATTCTGCACAGGAAGGGTTCCAGTGATACTACAAACAGGAGCGGGGACAGGGGGCACCCCTGTCTCGTTCCGTTTGTAATTAAAAACTCTGTAGATAAAATTCCGTTTACCCTCACTTTTGCAGAAGGGACTGAATAGCTCTGTGTTATCCATTTTAACATTTTCTCCCCTATCCCTATATAGCGAAGGACCGTGAACATATACTCCCACCTGACCCTATCGAACGCTTTCTCTGCGTCAGTATTAAGCAGGACTGTTGGTATTTTATTTTGGTGTGTTATATGTAGTAAGCTCAATAGCTTGGTCGTGTTGTCCCTTGCCTCTCGGGTTGGGACAAATCCGACCTGGTCCAAATGGATCAACTTTGTCAGGTATTTCTGTAGTCTGACTGCCAAAATCTTTGTGAAAATTTTAAAGTCAGTGTTCAACAGGGAAATTGGTCTGTAACTTTTGCACGAGGTAGGGTCTTTCCCTTCCTTAGGGATTACCGATATATGTGCATGTATGGTTTCTTTAGGGATTCTATTCTCTGCCCCCCAGGCGTTGAACATATCCCTCATAAATTCCTTCAGGTGTGGCATTAACTTCTTGTAGTAATGAATAGTAAACCCGTCAGGTCCAGGTGCCTTCCCTACTCTAATATTTTTTATAGTTTCCATTATCTCCGCAGATGTTATAGGGGACTCGAGTATTTTACTCTCCTCTTCTGACAACTGAGGCATTTGTGAGGTATATACATATTCCTCCATCTGCGTTTGTGAGGCTGTTTGGGTTTTTAAGTTATATATGTTTCATAATATTTTTTAAATTCTTGAGTTATCTGTTTGGGGTATACAAGTTTCTGTCCTGCGTCTGTTACTATATGTGGAACATATGTTGTCAGATTTTGATCTTTGAGTGATTTTGCTAATAGCTTCCCACATTTATCCCCTGCTTCATAGAAAATCCTTTTAGTTTTCTGGATTGCTGCTTTAGCTCTAAAGGATAAGAGTTCATTAATGTCTCTCCTTATTTTCAAGAGCTCATCCTTTCCCTCCGCTGATGGTGCATGTTTATGTTTTGCTTCTGTTTTATAAAGAGCTTGAAATAGATGATCTAATTGTTTAGTTCGCTGTTTTTTGATCCTGGCCCCATGTTTTATAAGAATTCCTCGTATAACTGCTTTGTGTGTTTCCCATATTATCCCTGGATCTGAGTCTGCAGTGGTGTTAGTTAAAAAAAAAAAGACTATCTCTGACTCGACCTCTGCCATAGTCTCCTTATCTTGTAAAAGACTTTCATTCAGTCTCCAGGTTGTTTCTCTCCTTTCTCTTTTGTTTGGTAACTCATAAACTAATGTAATTGGGGCATGGTCTGACCAAGTCACTGAGCCTATCGTTATGTCTTTTATAGCGTGTAATTGACTGTGTGGGATTAAGAAATAATCTATGCGGGAGTATTGTTGATGCAAAGAGGAATCAGTGCTAAATATTATGCACTGAAATCAATAAGTGGGTAATTGGCGCTGCCTATAGTGAATATGATTAAATGTAAATTTCAATAAATGTATATAAATGTGAATATCAGTGCATATATCCGACTTGATATCATAAAAATAGCATATATATAATAAAATTATTATAAGATCCACATTTAAACATTAGGAATAATAAAAATACTGGGTACAAACGTGTGATGAAAAATATATAAAAATCAATATAAAATCAGTTGAAAGTGACAAGTGACCATTGGTGATAAAAAATGCTAAAAATACTGAGTGCAATGGTGTAACTGTATCCAAATATAAAGTGACCAGTGACTAGAAAGTGCAGTATAAGAAAAAAATATATATAAAAATATAAATATATTACCAGTGAAAGAGTATCAGGTAAAGTGCAATGAAATATAATAGGGATGATCGATGGTTATACAATCAACTATATAGTAGTTGGCTAAAAAACTGATAACTTGATAGCCAGTACCAATAAAATTAATACAATCACAGTTGAAGACGGTGAAATAAAGTGTGATAAGTGCAAATTGTGCAGAAAGATTGTGCAAAAAAAAAGCAATAAATAATTTGGTAACTGGCTGAAGTGATAATCCAGGTAGCCAAATAAGTGTAAATAGGAAATAGTCCCAGAGAATTAGTCCAAATCCAGAGAGAATTGGTAAGTAGATGAAAATCAAGGTGACCCCGTGGTGGGTAACTGGTGAGGTAAGGGGAAATCCCACTAATAAGTAGCCTACTAACCAGATATACCCACCCCACACAGGGGTATAGAGCGGGTATTAAGATGTAGGTGGAAATCCTTTATCTTAGCTCCTAACTTCCTTCCAGATAGGGGGGGTAGTGTTGGAGGCCGTCCCTGGGGGTCCCGGGTGTCACCAAAGGAGGTACAATATTAGGTATGGTGTCCGTAAGGGAAATATAAGTAACTCGTCCGTGGGATCATATAGGGCAAAAGAAAAAGGCCAAATAGTGTGATACCGTAAGGTTTATTCAATTGATCAAACAATAAAAGGTGGGTACTCACAAACAAACAAGGAATACGAGCGTGTAAGCGGCGTCCCGGAACGCAATGCGTTCCACCAGTAAGCCGGAGCCGGAAGTGATGGCGCTGTACGCGTTTCGTCATCAGACGTCTTCTGCAGCATGGAGTCCATGCAAATGATTGCTTGCAATGAAAATATAAAGAAAAAAAAAATTAAGATCCGCCGTGCAATTCCTTCTCAATGCAAAAAACCAATAGTGTGCCACCTCGATGTGCTCCCCCCCACCAGGAATATTCTCACCTGGGGTAATGTGATCACTGCGATTAAGCGTGATCCAAACCAACGTTTTAGCCCACTGTTGGCTATATCCAACTTCTCCAACTTCCTTCTAGGCTCCTCTCATTACGGATTGTAGTATCCCGATATATTGATTGAAAGATAAGAAAAGCCAATAGTGCCTATACCCTTTTAAAAATTGCATTTTATTAAAAAATCACAGGGTACTCACTCTTTACAGGTGCTTGCAGCGCACCAAACCAACACAAGCCTTCACAATCCAAAGATACATCATTTTTGGGGCACTCCAATGTAAACAGCAGCCTCACAAACAGACCTAGCCTCCAGCTCCACGTTGGTTCCCAGGTGTCAGCACCGTCCTGGCCCCTCCCCTACGCGTATCGACACAGGGTCACGTGTCTTCCTCAGGGGGAATTTTTCCGGCATTTTACTAAATACAAAATACAATTGTACATGTTTTTCTTTCATTGTGAATAGGGTATGGGGGGGGGGGTGGGTTATAACACCTGTAAGTTTTTTTTTTTCACCATCTGTGTCCCATTTATGGAAATGCCCCTTTACTTCCTCCATAGCCAAAACAGGAACTACAAAGTGAAAGAATCCCTGGTTGTCACCAGAACTACTGAACCGTTGAGTAAAAATTCCCCTCTATTATTGGCCCAAAATTTGGGATTTTCTTTTACTTTCAGTTTTACAGGACAAATAGTGAGGGAGAATCTCCATTAGGAGGACAGACAGCAATAAGAACCTAATAGCCTAATTGGCGTTCTAATCTCTCTCCACTCTTTCCAAAAAAAAAAAAAAAAAGTTTTTCCTTTAGTTACACTTTAAGAAAATTGCTGTTTATGTTATAAATGTATAACTTCATGTATAACTATATATTTTATTATCTACAGGTTGGGCATTGAAGCTGTCTGCCCAGCAATCCATGATGGGGAGAAATGTGAACATTCTCTGCTCCTTTACAGTCAAGAACCCTCCCATTGATCGCAAATATCTTTCAATAATTTGGTACTTCCAGGGAAAGGAAATATTACGTGTTCAGAATACTGCAGTGAAATCTACAGATCCTCGCATATCCTATACAAGCCAGGCAGAAAAGGGAATCGCTGATCTGTCTATATCAAACATCAATATAACAGATGGAGGGATCTACAAATGCTCCACAGAGTACAGGTCAGAGAGGGAAGAGAAGGAGATCCGACTAGATGTACAAGGTACGCAGTTTAATATAATCTGAAAACTGTTACTTTTTTGGCAGATACATCTTAAAGTTTTATTAAATAAATATTGCCCAGCTCCAGCCCAAACTTGAATTTATTGTGTATAGCCAGTGCTGTATTTTGGCCTAGGCCAACAAGGCCCAGGCCTAGGGCAGCACTTTGCAAGGGGGCAGCAAAAAAGCCACCCCCCCCTTCACCTGAGACTCTATTGGCCACTGGTTGCTAGAGCCACCTCTCTCACCCCTTCCTCTCTTTCTCACCCCCCCCCTTCTCTCTCTCTCTCACCCCTCTTTCTCTCTCTCATCCCCCCCTCTCTCTCATCCTCTCATCCCCCTCTCTCTCATCCACCCCCTCTCTCTCTCTCACCCCCCTCTCTCATCCCCCCTCTCTCTCTCTCTCTCATCCCCCCTTTCTCTCTCACCCCCGCTCTCTCTCACCCCTCCCGCTCTCTCCCTCCCTCTCACCCCCCCTCTTATGAGATCTCAGGGGTTCATGCTGGGACTTGTAGTCCTTAAATTTTGGAGGGAGTCACATCCGTCTAAAAGGAAGGAGTGGGGCAAATTTACATGGGGGGGGGGGGGGGGGTTGCGCCCATTCTTAGTTTTGCCTAGGGCAGCACAAAACCAAAATTCACCACTGTGTATAGCAGAAGGTAAGGTTAGAACCTCCATCATGGTTTTATTGTTGTCCCCTATTAGGAGGATCAACCTTCCCTTCCTGTCTTAAAGCGGACCTTCAGTCATTGTTTCATCTTTCCATCTATTAAATCCTCTGCCCTTGTTGTTTTCACTTTGGATTGTAAAACATATTTTTTTCTGCGAGAAAGGGTCCTTTCACACGAATGATCCAATCAGATCCCCCTGTCAGTTTTTTAGGCGGATCTGATCGGATCCTCCATGCATCCCTATGGGGCAGTGGATGTCAGCGGTGACATGTCCACTGACACCTGCTGCCATCCGCATCCGATCCTGTCCCTGAAATCCGGACGGATGGAAACCCTGTTTTCCAGGGGATCGGATCGGATGGGATCAGATGAGAGCGGACAGGCGGTACCCATAGAGCGAATTCCCCATAGAGAGCAGCGGGGCTCTGACACCTCCCTCTCTGCACACGGAGCTGTCATCCGCTTGCTTAGCGGGGATCGGCGGATCGATCCCCGCTGTGCAGAGAACGGTCCGCAACGGAATGCGGACCGTGTGAAAGGAGCCTAAGTACCTCATCCGCTGACATCCGCAATGCCATAGACTTACATTATGTCCGCATATCATCCGCAAACGGATGGGATGATATGCGGGCATACGGAGCGGATGACACAAATGTCATCCGCTCCGTGAAAAAAAAAAAAGTCTTGCAGCAGACAAAAGCAGCGGAGCGGCCGTCTGAAAGAGCCCTTACAGTGTAAATTTGCTGTCCCCTCAAAATAACTCAACACACAGCCATTAATGTCTAAACCACTGGCAACAAAAGTCAGTACACCCCTAAAGAAAAATGTCCAAATTGGGCCCAATTAGCCATTTTCCTTCTCCGGTGTCATGTGACTCGTTAGTGTTACAAGGTCTCAGGTGTGAATGGGGAGCAGGTGTGTTAAGGGGACAGTAAATTTACACTGTTATACAAGCTGTACACTCACTACTTTACATTGTAGCAAAGTGTCATTTCTTCAGTGTTGTCACATGATAAGATAGAATAAAATATTTACAGAAATGTGAGGGGTCTACTCACTTTTGTGAGATACTGTATTTGTGTGTGTTGTGTGTGTGTGTGTATATGTGTATGTGTGCTTTTGTGTGTCTGTGTAAATCCAGGAAGTGAACAGTCAGCAGCTTCAGCTGCCCACAGTTAAAATGGCTGCAGCCAAGCCTAGTGGAGGGAGATTACTGCAGCATATTTGGAAAGTACGATCACAGTATTTATAAAAAAAATATGCAAAGTGGTTGCAGAATGGCAAATATGTTTTTATTACAAATTATGTGAGCAGACTGCAGTGCCTCTTTAATGATGGAAGGACGATGTTCAGTTTAGGCCTGGGCCTCTGGGCTTCAATGACCTCTGGTCTGGAAAAGGGTTATTTCTCATGTGCAACAGATAATGAATACTGATGTCTGACTTGTAAACCAGGAACACCACTTTTTGATCTATATTATCCACTTTCTGTCTTTAGAGTAGAACTAAAGGCAAACATTTGTCTCCATTGGGGAGATTTCCATTTACTTCCTGTCCCGTAGCCAAAACAGGAAATTCAAGGTGAGGGAATTCAGAGTTTTTTACAAGGGTCACAAGCACTGGTGTCCCTATTGAAAGATGTCCCCGATAATCCTTTTCTTGTGACAAAGTTTGGATTTTAATTCATTTTCACTCTTCGGTATAGCAATAAACAGGACAAATAGAGAGGGTAAATCTCCCTAAGGCCCCTTTCACACAAAGGGTTAGATCAGGTACACCTGTTAGTTTTTGAGGCCAGCCTTATTGGACCCTCCATTCACCCCTATGTACTAGCGGGTGTAAAGGGACTTGTGTCTGTTTACACTAGTGATGTACCGAAATTTCAGCAACCGAAATTTTCGGACGAAAATGGGCTTATTCCATTTTGGCCGAAAATGGGTTAAAGATGCCGACATTAAAGATGGCCGCCGCGGCGCAGCGCAGGTTTCAAAAGACCTGCCTCTGGCCGGCGGCCCGCCTCCCGGTGATGTCACTACTACTACGATCTGTGCATGAATGAACTAACACACTGGGCCGGAGGGTGGGCGAGCGGCCGCTAATAGCTGTAACTAAGTGAGCGCTTCACTTCCCTATCAGGCGGGTATCTCCTCTGACAGGGAAGTGAAGCGCTCACATAGTTATAGCTATTAGCGGCCGCTCACCCACCCTCCGGCCCAGTGTGTTAGTTCATTCATGCACAGATCGTAGTAGTAGTGACATCACAGGAAGGTGGGCTGCCGGCCAGAGGCGCGTCTTTTGAAAGGAGGGACACCGGAGGAGCAGAGTGAGAGTAAGGAGATTGCATCCTTGGGATGGGGAGGGACGCTGAGGCAGGGGGGGGGGGAAGCTGAGGCGAGCTTACAATTGGTATTAGTATTATGCAGCATGAGGGGGTTAATGTATTGCCACTGCTGGTCACTGATGCATTAGTGACCGACCAGTGGCAGTTAATTAACCCCTTTGTGCTGCATTAGTGCAACCAGTATCAGTGCAACCAGTGTTAATTGACACTGATACTGGTTGCACTAATGCAGCACAAAGGGGTTAATTAACTGCCACTGGTCGGTCACTAATGCATCAGTGACCAGCAGTGACAATATATTAACCCCCCTCATGCTGCATAATACAAATACCATTGGTAATTAAATTAACCCCTTGCCAACCCGTCAAAGTACATATACTGCAACAGGGTGGCAGCTACAGGTGTACGTCGCTGCCTGTTTTTGGTGTATGCCCCTCTTCTATCTATTTTAAAATTTTTTGGGGGAAAAAGTCATTTTCGGTTTTCGGTTTTCAGCTAAGAGCATCCTGCATTTTCGGTTTTGGCCCAGAATTTTCATTTCGGTGCATCCCTAGTTTACACTAACCTACCTCCAATCCGATCCAGTCCACTAAAATAAAATAAATGGAAGGCGATCTGCCACCCTCCATCTAGGTGGATTGGATCAGAGGGTAGATAGGTGAAAGCAGACAGCGGGGTCCATTCACACCCGACTGCCCATAGAGCAGAGGGGGCTCTGTCCATGTCCCACTGTAGAAACTTAGCGGACATGGACCTGTCATCCGCCGTTCTGCTCCAATCAGCAGGGGATCAGCAGACAGATCTAAACAGGGACTTTGGGCGGGACTAGGACGCTGGACATCACCGCGCATGCTCGATTCATGCTCGCGGCTTGGTTGATGACAGCCGTAGGTGAAGAGCATATGGTTAACTAAGACACACCCTGGGACCCCTAGTGTCGGGTAGACACTTATCAAATGTGAGTTTTATCTTTATCTTTTAAAAAACGGATGAAATTGTTCACAAAATTACGCCATGTGAATTCTTTCCTACCAATACATGATGTATCCCTACTTGCCCCTATAAGGATGTCTGCATCTGGTGAGTCAGTTTGGGGTGATTGGTGGAAACAGCACTTAGGGTGTTTTTTTGGCACGTACTTTTCACAGAAGATTTTTTGCACTTTCCTGCACTTTGTTGGATTTCTTTTTGGGACTTTTAGGAATATCAATAAATGGACATTGTTTATGATTCATTTTGTGGACTTTTTGTAACACTTATTTATCTCACTGATTTTTTACACTGATATGAAATGTTTTGTTTTTTATATATTGGTATTTTTACGTGCGCTGATTTTAGGACTCGTTGAATAGATCTAAACAGAGCCTGCCCTATGTGAAAAATACCTAAAAGAGGCACAGACAGCAGTTAAAACCTAACAGATGTTCTATTCTTTTCCACTCTATCCAAATCTAAAAAAAAAAAATAAAGAAATGCCTTTAGTTATATAATAAGTTAATCCTGTGCTAAAAAAAATACCAAAATGTATAGTCACACAGGTAATTTATCTGATCACCATGAAATGCGTTAAAGCAGATGTTAATTGTTCAAGAAGAAAATGGAAGGTGTGAAAGTTTGAGAAACCTCCCTGATCTATTTCAATAATCCAATTATCGTTGTTTCACGTGGTCTGGGATGGCTTCTGGATGAGAGGTGAAACGCCTTTGACATTACAGAATAAGTCCAGTTGAATGTGAAGAACTATTACTATTTACACCATGACCGGGATAAATAAGAACAACCAAGACAGCACATAAGAAAATGGCTTTTAGAATTAGTACAGGGCTGATTTAGCCCCCGTTCACACTAAGGCGACCTGTGAGGCGACCTGGTCGCCTCACAGGTCACCGCAGGTCGCCTCCCATAGGGAAGCTGCGGACCCGTTCTAATAGGAGCGACACAAGTCGCTCCAACTTAGAAAAAGGGTCCGGAGCTTCTTTGGGGCGACCAGGAGGCGACCGCCATAGACTTCAATGTTATGAAGTCCGTGGCGGCTGCTCCGAGGTCGCGGCGCACTGCTCGCACCGCGATCTCGGAGGTCACCCCGGGAAGTAGCGTCGCGTGTATGTGAACCGGCGCTTAGGGCTACCCATATTTTAACCTCCAAAAACCTGTTTTGTGTTATGCCTATTACATACGATGAGAAAATTGGATGAAAAATACCACTTTAGAAGTGATCATCCGATAATCTGATCCTTAGTACACAGCTTTCGAGAGTCAATCATGACAGTTCATGGGAAATTATTCGAAGGGACAAACACACATTGTTTTCTCGTATGATACCAGAACAACCGATCTTCGTTTAATCAGTTCAGTATTCGTCTGAAAAAACATTACAACATATTACATCACTTCGGAAGTTGTATTGTGCCATACAAAAATTTTTGTAACTTTAGTAACCTATTGGTTTTTAATATGAGACTAACATGCATAAAAAAAATAAAAAAGGAACGACCATTCGTCTGATATTCTTATCGTGTATGAGGCTTTAGTCTCAACCATCTCGTGTTTTACTCTGAATATTTGTTCCTTGTTGGTCTTTATAATAACTATTCTTTCTAGGAGCTGACCTGTCTCTGGTTGACAGAATTAAATTCTACGCTTGAGTTACAACTTGCTACCTAACTGTTATTATGGGCAAAACTAAACTCAGTAATAAAGGAGAATGCAATGTACAGATCTACATGTGCAGAAGAGGACACAGTTGGGGTTGGCTTACTAAAGGAAAATAGACTGTGCATGCAAATGCGTTTGTTCCAAAACGTAGTAAATGAGGTGAAGCTTCACTTTGAAAACAATACCCAATCACATGCAAGGAAAACAAAAAAAAAACTAAATTTTTGCTTGCACGTGGTTGGGTGATGGAAGTCAACAGAGCTTCTCCTCAATTAGTAAGCTCTGGAGCAATTGCATTTGAAAGGTGCACGGTCTATTTGCCTTTAGTAAACCAACCCCAGTGTATCAGTGCTGAAAGTGACACCATCACTATTGGGTCTAAACTAAAGGAAATCCACCCTGTAAATGGAAATGCTCTATACTTACCTTTCTGATGGCCCATGCTTTAAAACACTCTACTGCGTTGCTTATCCCCAGAATGTATTGGGTGGGTGGAATATCTGTTACCTCACTATACACCACCACTTCTCTCCACCTGTAGCTATTCAGGAGCCACCAAGAGAAATGAAAGCACATAATGGGTGAGTTGGTGTTGCACTCTCTCAGAAGTGTCAGGTACCGTTTTTTTCCCGAAAATAAGCCCTACCCCAAAAATAAGCCCAAGCGTGATTTACAGGGAGGGCTGCAACATAAGCCCCAGTCAGAAAAAAAGCCCTAGTAAAGTCCTTGTAAAAATATATAGTGTCCAGTGTGTCTCCTTTTGTAACTTTTGTGTTTAAAATACCTATTTACAGCACTGCTGTGCGCTCACGTGGCCCGCTGGAGATCTTCTCATTTCCTCCCAGCTGACATCAGTGGTCCCTCCCTCTGCAGTGCTCGGAGCAGGGCTGACGTCAGCGGGGATCTCTGCCCTTCCCGCGGCAGTGCTTGAAGTGGGGAAGAAGAGTTCCGGTGGATCACGTGCACGCCCAGCGGTGCTGCAAAAAAGGTATTTTCCACAATAAAGTTACAAAAAGAGACACACTGGACATTAAATAATCTTCTTACAAAACGGATTACATATTTTTACAATGACTTTAACTAAGGGTCCTTTTTGGGATTAACGATGTCATGATGACTCCTGAGCTGACAGGGGGAGAGAGGGAGAGAAGATAGGAGGCATAGATAAGACATCCCCTGAAAATAAGTCCTAGTCTGTTTTTTGTAGCCAAAATTAATATAAGACCCGGTCTTATTTTTGTGGAAACACAGTACTTGTAGCAACCAGTGGTGCAGTTTTAACACAGGGTGTAGTTACTTTTGTTTAGACTCCATAGTAAAAGTTTGACTTTAGGCCCATACACACGTAGCGATTGTCGGCCGTAAATATTCGGCCAACGTCCGATCGGCCGATTGTCGGCTTGTTAGTATGATGCTTCCGACAACCGACTGCGACTTTTCGGCCGAACAGAATCTGGTGTGCAGGCTTTAAAATTTTTGTTGGCCAACACCAGAACGGCCGATTGTTCCTCAGTCAGTACAGAATTCGGCCGACAAACAGCAGATGAGCAAGACTGGGCATGCTCAGAGAAGAAAAAACACACGGAAAGTTAACCATCACATGACATCACTTCTGCAGTCGGCTGTTGTTGGCCGAAAAAATTTGTGTGCAGTCTTTAGCACTTTTCAACCGACAGGACAGCACCGGACAAAAGACGGCCAATCGTTAGGCCGACAATCACTGTGTGTACGGGGCTTTAAACCTGCGTATACACACACACACAAACCCACACATATAAAGAATTATTACTGTCCATAGAAGGATTTTGGTCAATTTATTACAATTTATAGGATAACATGATGTATATGTTTCAGCTCCTCCACAGATCAACATTACAGACAATGTCGTTGTAAAAAATAAAGAGAGTTCCCTGCACAGTGTCATCTCTGGTTTCTACCCGGTGGATATCGACATTAAATGGCTCCGGGATGGAAAGATATTGGACAAAGTTATCATGGAGAAACCTCAGAGAGACCCGGATGGGACGTACAGTGTGAGGAGCTCGGTAACAATAACACCCACTGAGGAGGACAGAGAGCGGATCTTCTCCTGCAGAGTCCAACACGAGTCTCTTCCTGCACCTCTCCAGGAAGACTTCCAGCTGGTATATGGAGGTAATGTACTCTTTATTTATAAAGTTCTCATAAAATGCACAGGACTGAGCAAAAGGGTTTAAAGTAGGGATCGACCGATATTGGTTTTCCGTTGCCGATACCAATATTTTGGCCATCCGATATCGGTATGGGCCGATATTTTGTACATCCTTTGTCAGGGTCTGAGACTTGTCTTCTCCTCCCCCAACCATTAGGTGGTGATGCTCATGTAAGGGTAAAATTATGTCACATAGCATAATTCAATTTACAAATGTTATTGAATATGCCACTCACATATGTACAAAAGATATAAGCAATTCCACATTAGCAGATCTGCTGGCAGATCGGTATCTCTCACCCACTTGCCGTAAGTGATATCTGGGTGATACCGCTCCGTTCGACATCCACTCAATACTGCTCTGTCTCTCACCCGCTCCATCTCCCACCCACCCGATACCAATCCGACTCTCACCCACTTGCCATAAGTGACAAACGGGGGATACCGCTCCGCCCGGCATACGATCTCGGAGGTCACGTGGTCATGCTGGGCGTGATGTATGTGAGTGGCATATTCAATAACATTTGTAAACGGAATTATGCTATGTAACATAATTTTACCCTTACATGAGCAATATTTGGAATATCGGCCAGTTCCGGGGCTGATACAAATATATCGGCAAAAGTCAATATCGGCCCTCGAAATATCAACCTTGCCGATAATCGGTCGATCCCTAGCTTAAAGCCCCTCTGGCAGGAAATGAATCATGTATCACCCTCCCGCAGTACATCTACTGTGGACCGGCAGCACAGCCAGGCTAGGCGACATACCCACACATCAAAGCCTTTCTTCTGGTAGAGCAAAATTTCCCAATGACCAATTGTACATTGGAAAAAAGAAGGGGGCTTAGTGGGACTTTGATGGTATCATACTCAATTCATATAAGACTAGATAGATATAAAAATCAAAAATAATTTATTAAGTTTATCCTTTTAAAAGTCAAAAACTATTTTGACAATTGACATAATATTATCAAACATACAAAAAACATGTAGACAACAATACACTTCTAATCATTGATACATTTAGTGACTTTCCACAAATATCATTGATAAGATTCTCCTTATTGAGGTGCGAGTTTTGAGGTGCCTCCACTGGAATTCTAGCCCGACATGTTTCGCAAAAGATTATTGCTTCCTCAGGGACAAACAGAATTCAATAAAGATTATCATCTATGGAAATATCAAATACAAATAATTAGTATTGCATATGGTGTGGTAACCCTGAAAATAAATAGGCAAATATAGTTATCCCATATTTACCCCTCCCCCACCCATACACATCCCCGAAAGCATGGTCAACTGATGTTATTAGGTGGCTATTGATGTGACATAGCTGGTCTCCCCGGCGAGTACGGGGGCTTCCTTTTATAGTTTACCAAATGGTTCGATGTTTTAAAATTGTTTTATATTCTAGGTTATTTTAGCGAAAAAACATTGCATATATATCTACCAAACGGTTAGTCACTCAGTGATTATCAGCGAGTACAAATGGAGATGGAAGTGGAAGCAGCAAATTTGCAAAGAATGCGGTTCAAACTGAAATAATAGTATGAAACAGCATATTTATAATTTTACTATTTAAGCTCTAATAACAAGCAAGTAATCACAGAAAACGCCAAATGTAATCCAATATAATTACCTCAAATTATTTGTAAAGGCTGAATATGCTGTTATAAATCCCTATTTGTAATGCTGTTTGATAAGGATATATACCCAATAGGGGCGGAGGGTAGCCCCCTGTAGCACTTCCAGCTTTTAGCTTTTTTAGGCCAACAGCGTATCGAACATTCTTAGGGAAAGCATGAAAAGATAAAGAAGGGAAAGCCATTAGCGTCTATCAGACCATATTGGTATAGATTTGCATTGTTCCTGTGGAAGTATTTACCTGTATTGCTGCACCATCTCGAGTTCCATCTCCTATCTGCCGCCATTGCGGCTTTGCACTGACTTTAAGAAGCCCCAACCCGGAAGTCATCATCACACATGGCGGTGACTCACTTCCGGATCCGGTCCTCGAGTGGGCATGCGTCATTGCGGCGCATGCTCACTGCTAAATGTGGAGCTCCACAAAACTGTGGGCTCCCGGAAGCTGCAAGGAAAATTTATGTCTCGCCCGCCTGCCCAAGGACCGCACACTCGCCAGGGGAGATCGCGCCACATCGCCATCTAGTGACCATTCTCGGGAATGACCAGGGCCGGTACCTAGTTGCAAACAGGGATAACGTTGCCATATCTCAAAGGTGTCCCACGACATCACAATACTGCAAAAAATATCGAGCTATGTTATATGTTAACATCCAAGTAATTACATAATAAACATGTAACATTATGTACAAATGAAAAGAAAAAGAATTAAGGTTTTTGTTTATTGGATTGTATGCAAAATATATAACTAATATAATACATTGTTTGACTTATTTAAAATCAAAGCATCCTCAATGGGAAATTAGATGCCTGATGATTTTATCTAAATTTTCAAGGGAAAATCAAAGAACAATTCCCTTAATTTGGGTGTATAAAAACCGCTATTACTGACCGAGATACACTGAGGCTCCCAGGCCAAGGACCAAAGGAACATGCCTGGCGGGTATGCAGAGCTATTTTTCTTTATACAGTTGTGTTTATGCTAGATGGACTGTAAGCTATTCACAGTATTTATTAAGGGGTGTGTGTTCCCCCAATAGTTATTTATTCTCATAAAAAGGGTTTGTATGTAAGCACCTCATTGATACCAGGAGGTATTGTGGCATTAAGAAATTCAATCCAATAGGTCTCTCTCTGAAGTATTCGTTTATCCCAGTTACCCCCTCGGGGGTCCTGGGGAATAACTTCTAAAACAAAAAAGCTAACCACTGAATTGTTATATTTATGGTGCAATGCTATATGGCGTGTAACCGTGGTTTGTATTTTCCCACCTTCAGAGTAATACAGATGATCGCCAATTCTCTGGTTGAATTGGCGTATTGTTTTTCCCACATAATAAGCATGTAATACCCTGTGTATTGCAATCGGCGTAGCTTTTGGCTCGGTGCCAGCTGCCATTGGGTAGGGAAACTCCTCTTCCCTCTCGAACCCATGGGCAGCGGGCACATGTACCACATCTATAGGTTCCTTTTAGGTTGTTACCGATAGGTCCAATTTGATTATAATGACTCCTGACTAAACTGTCACGTATAGAAGGTGCTCGTCTAAAGACGATTTCCGGGTAGGTTTTTACATATTTGGCCAGAGTATAGTATTTGACGTAACTTTTTTTCATGTGTTGAATAACGAGTGATTAGCTTTACAGTTTTCATTTCTTTTTTAGCTGATGTATTATATATCAAATCCGTTCTAGAACGGGCTTTAGCTTTGTTGTAAGCTTTTCTTAAAGAAGTTGGACTATATCCCCTTTCTAGCAGCCTATCACGTAAACTGTCAGCTTGGTTTTTGAAATTGGAATCAGATGAGCAGTTTCTTCGCAAACGAAGAAACTGGGCATATGGTATACTTTTTACAAGGGGGGCGGGGTGGGCACTTGCTGCGCACAAGATGGTATTGCCTGCGCTCGGCTTCCTATATAGATCAGTCTCAATTTCACCTGTAGGTGAAATGCAAATTTGGATGTCTAGAAATGAGATACTCTCAGAGCTTATCGTGTTAGTGAATTTTAAATTAAATTCATTGATATCTAAAGCTAGAAGAAATTTCTCCAGATCAGATTTAGGGCCTGTCCATATAATTAACAAATCGTCTATGAAACGATACCAGCATAAAATATGTGGGTGCCATTGTTCCATAGCGTCGCTAGATAAGATTTGCCTTTCCCAGCCACCCAGATATAGGTTGGCATATGAAGGTACGCAGCAAGTGCCCATAGCCACCCCCTGTATTTGTAAATAGAACTGCTCCAAAAAAGTAAAGTAGTTCCTAGTAAGAATAAACCGAAGTAGTTTTAGGACAAAGTCCATTTGTGGCCATGTATTGTGATCCTGCTCACGTAGAAAGGATTCAATCGTCCGGATGCCCCGCTCGTGTGGGATACTAGAGTACAGCGCCTCTATATCCACCGCCACGAGCAGGGCATCCGGAGGGACTTGAATCCACTCCAAGTGGCGGAGTAAATCTGAAGTATCTCGTATATAAGACGGAAGTCCCAAAACATGGGGCATAAGTATCGAATCTACATAGCGGCTGGCATGTTCCCGCCAGAGATTCGATCCCTGAGACTATAGGCCTTCCTGGGGGGTCAACTATACTTTTATGAATTTTCGGTATTGTATAGAACGTGGGCGTTCTAGGATATTTGGGCAATAGATAATCCATAGTATTTTTGTTGATAATGCCCCCCAGGAAGGCCTCAGTTATCAGGATCCGGAATTCACCGGCAAAATCTAGAATCCTAGATGATTCAATTGGTGTGTACCATTCATTGTTAGACAACACTTTGAGGCACATTGCCTCATATTGTTGTCTTGACATTAGCACAATATTACCTCCTTTATCAGAAGGTTTGATTATCAAATCCTTCTCCCTTTGTAATTCACATAGAGCTTGGTTCTGTTCTGGAGTTAGATTGCTTTCAAAAGGTTGCCAATTTGTGGTTTTTAATTCCTGAACCACAGATTGAACAAAAGACCAAATTTGTGGATTTGTCGTTAAATCCGGGAATTTTTGAGATTTGGGTTTTAATTCCATGGGGGCTGGATTCTTAATTATTGTTGGGCCTCCAGATTGTGTATTGATTTTTGGGTCAATGAGTGCTTTGCAAATTTGCTGCTTCCACTTCCATCTCCATTTGTACTCGCTGATAATCACTGAGTGACTAACCGTTTGGTAGATATATATGCAATGTTTTTTCGCTAAAATAACCTAGAATATAAAACAATTTTAAAACATCGAACCATTTGGTAAACTATAAAAGGAAGCCCCCGTACTCGCCGGGGAGACCAGCTATGTCACATCAATAGCCACCTAATAACATCAGTTGACCATGCTTTCGGGGATGTGCATGGGTGGGGGAGGGGTAAATATGGGATAACTATATTTGCCTATTTATTTTCAGGGTTACCACACCATATGCAATACTAATTATTTGTATTTGAAATTTCCATAGATGATAATCTTTATTGAATTCTATTTGTCCCTGAGGAAGCAATAATCTTTTGCGAAACATGTCGGGCTAGAATTCCAGTGGAGGCACCTCAAACCTCGCACCTCAATAAGGAGAATCTTATCAATGATATTTGTGGAAAGTCACTAAATGTATCAATGATTAGAAGTGTATTGTTGTCTACATGCTTTTTGTATGTTTGATAATATTATGTCAATTGTCAAAATAGTTTTTGACTTTTAAAAGGATAAACTTAATAAATTATTTTTGATTTTTATATCTATCTAGTCTATGAATTGAGTATGATACCATCAAAGTCCCACTAAGCCCCCTTCTTTTTTCCAATGTACAATTGGTCATTGGGAAATTTTGCTCTATATGTTAACCGGGATGGAGGTATCAAACTAACAATTTTTCTAAACACAACCTCTTGATAGCCTTTCTTCTGGTATTGGGATGCACATGCCTGCCCCCTGCTGAGCCCTGCTGTAATTGGACACAGCACAAGTTTGTCAGCAGATTTCAGCTAATAATTTTGGCTGAAACTTGCTGATCAGTTGTGGCCAATCACAGCACAGAGTTCTGTGTGAGTATCTATTTACTCTGTGTCACATTATCTTTCACATTATAGAAAAAAATTGGGCTAACTTTACTGTTTTCTTTTTTTTTATTTTCAAAAAAGTTAATTTTTCCCAAAAAAATTGCGTGTGTAAGACCGCTGCGCAAATACGGTATAATAAAAAATATTGCAACAATCTCCAATTAAGAGCCCATTCAGACTAGTGCGACTTGTCAGGCGACTTATCAGCCTGACAAGTCGCGGTAGGTCGCGGTCCATTGTGTAGTACAGGACCCGTTCTAATAGGAGCGACACAAGTCGCTCCGACTTAGAAAAAGGGTCCTGTACTACTTCGGGGCGACCTGGGAGCGACTTGCATAGACTTCCATTATGTGAAGTCTCTGCAAGTCGCGCCAAAGTCGCGGTGCACGCGACTTCACAGGTCACCCCCCAAAGTCGGATCGCCTCAGTGTGAACCGGCTCTTATTCTCTAGGGCAGTGTTGGCGAACCTTGGCACCCCAGATGTTTTGGAACTAAATTTCCCATGATGCTCAACTACAGTGCAGAGTGCATAAGCATCATGGGAAATGTAGTTCCAAAACATCTGGGGTGCCAAGGTTCGCCAACACTGCTCTAGGGTCTCTGCTAAGTAATTTTAACTTGTAAACAACAAGTGTCAGAAAAAGGCCCAGTCCAGAAGTGGTTAAACTAGTTAAAATGTTTTAAACATTATTATTTCAATTTTTATTTAATATTGAACACTTGCAGCCAACCGGTGGAGTTGTCAGCAATCAGTAGAAGCTGTGTAGGAGACTCCACTGCAATTGTACTAAAAATAGCCCTAAACGGCAGGGGCCCCTTCCCTTCTTCCCATCCCCCATTCTACTAGCAGTGACTAAACTTCCAAACCCATCTCTTCACTCTGATCGCCATATAAAACATACAAGCGGTTACTGACTTTCTGATCAGAGCACTCAGCACATTTTGTATACTTTGCATACTGAGCATCTAGAAATGCCCCATAATAAACATATATTTGTTAAGGCTCCGTTCACATGTAGGCGTTTTGGGGCGTTTTTGGGGAGTTTTTCTGCTCTAGGATCAGCTCTCAAAACACCTAACAAGACAAATCCTATTCATTTCAATGGCCCCTGTTCACATCTGAGCGTTTTGACATTTTAAGCAAAACGCCCAACGCTCAAAAAAAGGACATGAGCTTCTTTTTGGGCAGATTACAGGCGTTTTTATTTTTTTACATTGGTCACTTGTCAACCTAAAAATGCCTGCACAAAAACGCCTGTAAAAACGCCTGTAAATAGCAACGCCAAGATGTGAACGTAGCCTAAATAATGATTTGATACAAATAAGTAGACCATAATATGAAACATCCGCTGATGACTATAATAAAAAGAAAAAAAAGACGGGCTAAAATCATTACCATTCAAAGTGATAGTAAACCCTCAGGATTGATTTAGAAAATTATTCAATTCTGTAGTACTGACGGCCAATCTTATTTCTTCAGACCCTTAAGGGCTCTTTCACACAGGCGGGCCGTTCAGATCCGTCTGTCCGTTTTTTTGGCGGATCTGAACGGTCCCCCCATGCATCCCTATGGGGGCATCGGATGTCAGCGGAGACATGTCCGCTGACATCCGATCCAATCCGTCAAATCTTGATGGCGGATTGGATGGGATTGGATGAGAACGGACCGACGGTCCGTTCCCATCCGATTTCCCCCATAGAGATGTATGGGCAACTGACCGCCGTGTCTCCACACACAGCGCGGAGACACAACTGTCATCCTCCTGCTCAGCGGGGGATCGGCGGATCGATCCCCCGCTGAGAAAAACTGACTCCGTCCAACGGACGGAGTGTGTGAAAGGGGCCTAAAATGCCAGGACAGTACAAATATCCCCAGATGACCCCTTTTTGGAAAGTAGACAGCCTGAGGCATTTAGTAAGAGGCATAGCGAGTTTTTTTAAATTGTATTTTTTTTAACAATTTTTTGTAAAATTAAGAAATTCAATAATTTTTTTTTTTTTTCACATTTTGTTTTCTTACATACTGTCACCAGTGCAGTAGAGCATCATCATATGACTGGTGTGGCAGTGATCAATAATACTGACTAGTGACAGTATGTTGAAAAAAAAAACATTTTCTTTTTTTATTAAATTTTGTTAACATTTTGTTTCCTTTTTTTTTTTTTTTTACTATTGTTTTTACATTTTTTGATATGACCATTGTCACCAGGACAAAAAGTAATAGGAGATCAAAAAATTTAGAGTTGCCACCTGCAGAAATTGAGGAGAAATCGTGCAACGAGAACACTCATTCCAGTGACAACTGTCTAGGAGAGTTAAAAGATATCCTCTCATTTCCTGGTGCATCAGTGGGACAGGAAGTGAAGGGAAATTCCCCCAGTGGGATTTTAGCCCTCCTCTACTCTATCCCAAAAGTAAAAAAGTTCTAGATTAAAGGCCCGTACACACAAGAAAATCTGTAGGGAAAATTCGTCCGACGACCGATCTGCCGATTTTCGGATTGTTAGTATGGTGCTTTCGGCAGCCAACTCCGACTTTTCAGCTGAGAAAATCCTGATGTGCAGGCTATAAAATTTTTGTTGTCCGTAATACAACATCCGATTTTCGTCTCATTAGTACACGGAAAAAAATCTTAAGAGCAAGACTAGGCATGCTCAGAGAGGAAAGAACACATACAAAGCAATCCAACACATGACATCACTTCTGAAGTAGAATTCTGTTGTACGGGAAAATTCGTATGAAAATAACCTCTTCACTTTCCACATCAGACTAGCATGCCACAAAAAACGGACGACAGATCGTTCGATAATCTGATCGTGTGTACGGGGCTTTAGATATACTCTAATAGTAGCTGCCGAAAGGCCTGGTTTAGAGCTCTTTCAGACAGGCAGCACTGTTTACTTCTCTCTAAAAATGCATCCTCTGGCATAGCAATGGCTAGCAGGCACCAAGGAGGATGCCTGTTTTCATGGATTGTGGTGGGGCAGGTGGGGGGTGTAGGTTAAACTGCGACTCAGCCACAGGTTTTTACCCCCACCATCCCCCGGGCACAAGTGGGAAAGAGTCCTTACTTGTAGTTACAACATATGCTCCAAAACAGAATTTGAAATGATGAACCACCATTTTCTAGCAGATACGTAGCTGTACTAATTTATTTGGCTTCTAAAATAAAAAATAGGCAATAGTATATAAAGTACACAAGAAGAAAGCATTGGAATGACATACATGCCTTTTTTATTGCAGTTATCCCATCCATTCACATCACTTCCCAAGCGTTCAAATTGAATGTTCAGAAGAACTTGGCGTGCAAAGCTTATGGGTTTTACCCAGATTTCATCACTGTGAATTGGTACTTGAATGACACCCTGGTGGAGAAAGCAAAGACTCGGAGGATCAGTAGCTCAGCTGTGGAATCCGTGTACCCCTTCACTCCGACAGAGCAGAACTGGGGCATGGAGCTGAGATGTGTGGTGGAACATGGTACCTTAATCACCCCTCATATGGAGAAACTGCTGGTACAAGCCACAGGTGAGAGACACCCAATTTAACAGAGGTATTCTAGAATAAACATTAAAATATATAACTCACAAAGCATGGCCTCTCTAGACTCCTGGTGCCCAACCTGGAGCCCTTTGGCCCATTGTCCGTGGCCCTCAGAGCCCCTGCAGACACCGATCTGTGTTTCTCTATCGCCCTGTTATAAGAGTGATTTCTACTAGTCCTATGTAATATGTCTCTGGTCTTTGACTCTCTCCTGAAGCTTTTCCCCAGTCTCCAACAACTGCTCTAGGACATTCCCAGTCTCTGACAGTCTCCTGCAGCATGTCCACAGTCTCTGACCATCTTTTGTATCAGGTCTGCCATCTCTAAACATATTCTGTACTATATCCTAACCATCTCTGTATCATATCTACAGTCTATTACCATCTCTTGTATCCTGTCTGCAGTCTCTTACCATCTCTTGTATCCTGTCTGCAGTCTCTGACCATCTCTTGTATCATGTCTGCAGTCTCTGACCATCTCTTGTATCCTGTCTGCAGTCTCTTACCATCTCTTGTATCCTGTCTGCAGTCTCTGACCATCTCTTGTATCATGTCTGCAGTCTCTTACCATCTCTTGTATCCTGTCTGCAGTCTCTGACTATCTCTTGTATCATGTCTGCAGTCTCTGACCATCTCTTGTATCATGTCTGCAGTCTCTGACCATCTCTTGTATCCTGTCTGCAGTCTCTGACCATCTCTTGTATCCTGTCTACAGTCTCTGACCATCTCTTGTATCCTGTCTGCAGTCTCTGACCATCTCCCGTACCATATCTGCATTTGAGGCACACCATATCAAGATAGTTGACCACCATTGCTCTGGACTGTATCATAGGGAATTGGGTGGACATGGTGGTTATGTTGCACTAATAGTCAATGCCTGAGGTGACATGTAATACAATATGGCACTTTGTATAGTTTTATAACAGGGTCTCCAAACTTTTTCCATACAAGGGCCACATCTTATATTTTAAAAATATCTGCAGGCCAATAAAAAAAAAAAACTGTTTTATAAATGAAAGGGGTTCTAAAGGCTCAAGGTTTTTAGGTAAAAAAAACCTTCTGTGTGCAGTGGCTCCCCCAGCCCCCCTATTACTTACCTGAGCTCCCTCCAGCAATCCAGCAATGTGCACGAGAGCTGAACTTCTCCCGGGTCTCTCATTCCTCGTTCAAGAAAGCAGCAGAACCCATTGGTTCATGCTACTGTCAATTACAGCCAGTGAACCAATGAGGAGAGAGTGGGGGGGGGAGCCACTGCTCTGTGTGTCTTATAGACGCACAGAGCAGGGCTCCGGAGCGAGCATGCACTAGTGCCTCCAAAGCAAGCAGCTTGCTATTGGGGGCACTGGCAGAAAAGGGGGTGCGTCGGCTGGGGACCTGAAAGAAGGAGGATCGGGTCTGCTCTGTGCAAAACACTGAACAGAGCTGGTAAGTACATCAGAGTTCCCATCAGAAACCCCCTTACACCAGGGCTCCAATCTGAGTCCCCCTACATCAGGGTCCACATCAGAGTCCTTCCTTTATCAGGGTCTATATAAGAGTCTCCCTCTGATGTCATAGCCGCTCAGCTCCTCCTGCTGTAGCCCTCGATCATAATTGCAGAGCGGCCGGGAGTCACGTGACGGGCCTGAAGCTACAGCACAAAAAGGTATTTAGAGTCTTCATTTCTAAAAATCACTTATACAGTGCAGGAAGGAAGCATAAAAGAGAGGGGCTGGCAGTGACCTTTTTTTTTTTTTTATTAACAGCAGCGGGAGGGGGGAGGGGGGCAGAGACACACACACAAAATTCGAGCTGAAAGGCAGGGATGGGAGGGGCAACACTTTCCACTTCCTCAAGAGCAGATGCAAACAGGGGTCTGTAAAAAGTATAAAAGCATGTTAAGAATAAGCAATGTTACTGAGTATTTGTATAGTTAAAAACGAATGCATAGGTTTAGGGGAAGGGGAGAAAGATCCACAAGGGACAAGACCAATCAGATCAATCCAAACCCTTTCTAAAGGTTTTACCTTGCAGAGCCAGCTCAGAGTAGTAAATGAGATGTTGAAGATTTCACAGTATCTGAGAGCATCCAAAACTGTCCAACCGGGAACTGAGGGCGCAGTGTTGGGGATTGTGCACATGTATGGGGGCCATATGATTGGTAATAAAATTCTTCATATACAGGGATAAGGATCCAAAGTAATAGTTATGTTGTGGGTGGTCCATTGTTGCTGTGTGGAGGAGCTAATGTTGTGTGTGGGGGTCTATTTTTGTGTGGGGGAACTATTGTTGCTTTGGTGGGGTGTATTGTTGTTGGGATGGGAACTATTGTTGCTGGGGTGGGGTCTGTTATTGCAGGGTTGTGGTCTATTGTTGCTGCAGGGGTCTTTTGCTGCTGAGGGACCTATTATTGCTGGGGTGGGGTCCATTGTTGCTGGGGGAGTCTATTGTTGTGTGAGGGATCTATTGTTGCTGGGGTGGGATTTATTGGGGGGGATTTATTATTGTTGGCTCCAGGGGATCTATTTTACTGCTTTTCTTGTTATTAGACAAGAACATATTCTATACAAATTATTTAGCACCACAAAATAATACTTGGGGCAGTACTGGTAGGTGGGTGGGGGGTGAAACCAATGGGCGGAGCTCAGAGGTGGTTAGGGGGCGGAGACAAGGGGGGACTCAGAAAGGGGGGTTCCTGTACCTATTCTCTGAGAAAATAAGCCCTGGTTACTATGCACAGCTGCGCCAGATTCTGAGTGCTCCAATTGTAGTAAAGTAGCAAGAATAATAGGTATAAGTCTATACCCTTTATAACCTCGGCACCACATCCCTAAAGTTCAAGATTGTCAAACAATGTGGGTATATGGGACTTTTAAGGTGCTATCCTTTCACTCTCAGAAAAAGAACATAATATCCCAATATTATAAAAACATATCTTTCATATGATAGAGCAAAATGTTAAAAAAAAATACTTGTAAAAACATATTAGATGCATATAGAAGTATACATAGCGACATCTACCCCATACACCTTACGTCCCATACACCTTCCTGGTTAGATTCAATCCTAATTGTCCCATTGGGGGAGATTTACTAAAACTGGAGCATTTAGACTTTAATGTGTACGGTAGCTAATCAGCTTCTTACTTCAGCTTGTTCAATTAGGGTTTGACAAACAGACCTGGAAGCTGATTGGTTCCACTGCAGAGCTGCTCCAGAGACGCACTGTCCAGTTTTAGTAAATCTCCCCCACAACAACCAATAGTAGAGTAATAAAAGGTAATAAAGATGACAATAGTAGGTGCAATGACCCAACTCGTTTCACTGGTTGAGCTTCTTCAAGGGTTCCAGGGTAAAGCCCCGTACACACGATCAGATTATCGAACGATCTGTCGTCCGTTTTTTGTGGCATGCTAGTCTGATGTGGAAAGTGAAGAGGTTATTTTCATACGAATCCTCATGTGTTGGATTGCTTTGTATGTGCTCTTTCCTCTCTGAGCATGCCTAGTCCTGCTCTCAAGATTTTTTTCCGTCTAAAACTGTACTTATAAAACGAAAATCGGACGTTGTATTACGGATGATAAAAATTTTATAGCCTGCACATCAGGATTTTGTCAGCCGAAAAGTCGGAGTCGGCTGTTGAAAGCACCATACTAACAAACCGAAAATCGGCAAATCGGTCGTCGGACGAAATTTCCCTTCAGATTTTCTTATCGTGTGTACGGGCCTTTACAGAACACAACTATGCATCCACAGTATAATGATCCTTTCAATGTAAGTGGGGACCTACAGGAATAAGGCCCCTTTGACACATACGGTCCGTTCAGTTCATCAGTTCAGTCACGTCAAAATGTATCAGTTTTTCATTAGTTTTTCATCCGTTTTTTGATCCGTTTTTCATCCGTTTTTTTTTTTACATCCACTACCAATGCAAAGAAGGATGAAAAATTGACCGTTTGTCCATTTTACATCCTTTTTTCGTCTAATCCATTTTTTTTGACGGATGAAAAATACGGACATTGATGGAAGCGGATGAAAATGGTAGTTAACGGATGATCATCGGTTGTCATCCGTTTTTACATAGAGATGAGTTGATGTCCGTTTTTCATCCGTCAACGGGATGGATGAAAAACGGACAAACGGACCGTATGTGTGAAAGGGGCCTAAGTCCTGTTGAATTGCTTGCTTGTTTCTCTATCTGAAAACCTTTAATAAAAACATTGAAAAAAAAAAAAATGTTTAAAACGTCGCCTATGGAGAACTCCTATATCCATGCAATAATGCACAAAAAGAATTCTCCACGCTGGTGAGCGAAACCGCCGACACCACCCCGACTGTGTACTTCGGCTATTTCCAGCCACGACTGCACGGCATCCGGAAATAGCCCAAGTACACAGTCGGGTGGTGTCGGCGGTTTCGCTCACCAGCGTGGAGAGGGTGAGAGACGCCGGGTACACTCGGCTTGTATCCACTAAAGCTTGTTGATTGTTTTTTTAATGTGAGTGTAATTGATCTGCTAAGCAAATAAAAATCTCATGTCTGAACGTTATCACACTATGTGAGATTATTTTTATTACATTTATATTTGCTCTGCTACACTGTGATGCGGTGAATGATGAGGAGGAGATTTTACCAGCTGTTCTAGAGGATCAGAGCGTGTAGAGAGAGCGGGATTTGCCTTCCCCTGAGAATGGTAGGCAATCATTTCTGGTGAGTGGCCTTGATATTGGGTGTGAGAGCCCTCATCGGTGGTGGACCTGGTGGTGTCTTGTTCTTTCAGTCATTTGGGACATTGGACTTCTGCACCTTATTTACTTGGATGGACTTCTTCTCATCGATTATGTTTCAATGAACGATTTCCCAATGAGCTATTATCTAACGTTATCCAATGATTTTTTATGGGAATTTTTTATGGAAATTTTTGTGTCATATGAATTTTAACAGGAGTTTTTCATAGATTTTATACATTGATTTATGCTAATGCTTGCGCTACTGAATTCTTTTTTGGGCATTATTGCATGGATATAAGAGTTCCCTTTATTTATATCTACATCTTTAACCACTTTAAGACCGGAAGGATTTGCACCCTTCCTGACCAGGCCCTATTTTGCGATTCGGCACTGCGTTACTTTAACTAATTGCACAGTCGTGCGATGCTGTACCCAAACGAATTTTACATCCTTTTTTTCCACAATTAGAGCTTTCTTTTGGTGGTATTTGATCACCCGTGCGATTTTTATTTTTTGCGCTATAAACAAAAAAGAGCGACAATTCTGAAAAAAAAAACAATCTTTTTCGCATTCTGCTATATGACCTAAAAAACAATTAAAAAATCAAATTTTTTTTAACATTTTAGGCCAATTTGTTAAATCACAATAAGTGTATTTTGATTGATTGGTTTGCGCAAAATTTATCGCGTCTACTACCTACGGGAAAGATTTATGTCATTTTTATTGTTTTTTTGTTTTTTTTACTAGTAATGGCGGCAATCAGCGATTTTTTGCGGGACTGCGACGGACAGATTGGACCCCTAACTGACATTTTTTACACTTTTGGGGGTACCAGTGACATTACTACAGTAATCAGTGCCAGTGGCGGCCGGTGCATAGGGGGCGCTAGGGCGCCGCCCCCCCTGAAAAAAGGAAGAAAAAAAAAAAAGATAAAAAAAAAAAAAAAGATTGCAAAACGAGCAATAAAGTTTGAAAAAAAAAAAAAAATTGCGTTCGCCGCCGCCGCCGCCAGCCGATGTGGAGGGGGTGGGGGGGTGGGGTTACCACCCAGAAGAGGCGCCGATTGGCTGCCTTCTGGGGGGCGTGGGGGGCGTAACCTGGGCGCAAGGCAGATTCCTTGGAAACCCCCACTTCGTGGATTCCTGGCTGTGATTGGTCCAGCCTCCAGCCTGGACCAATCACAGCATCCAGGACATCCAACGCTGACCCCGCTGACGTCACTCGCAGCAGTGGACCGGACCGCGGGCGATGGAGTCGGGTGGACACCGGACGGGAGTGACGGCGGCACCGGAGAGGAGACCAGACCACCGGAGGTCATCTGCTGGAAGAAGACATCACCACCGGTGAGTCCTCCTGTCCTGTCAGTCCTCCATGACCATCCATCCAGCTTTTCCACCGCCATCCCCCTATGCTCTGCCTCATCCCATGAGTCATGGGATGAGGCAGAGCAGAGGGGGATGGCGGTGGAAAGGCTGGATGGATGGATGGTCATGGGATGAGGCAGAGCAGAGGGGGATGGCGGTGGAAAGGCTGTATGGATGGTCATCATGGGCCATGACCATCCATCCATCCATCCATCCAGCCTTTCCACCGCCATCCCCCTCTGCTCTGCCTCATCCCATGACCATCCCTCCCACCGCCATCCCTTTGCCTGATCCCATCTCTCCCACTGCCATACCTCTGCAGGGGGCATGTACGCTGGTCACTGTATTGAAAGGGGGCATGTACGCTGGTCACTACATTGAAAGGGGGCATGTATACTGGTCACTACATTGAAAGGGGGCATGTACGCTGGTCACTACATTGAATGGGGGCATGTACGCTGGTCACTACATTGAAAGGGGGCCTGTATACTGGTCACTACATTGAAAGGGGGCATGTACGCTGGTCACTACATTGAAAGGGGGCATGTATACTGGTCACTACATTGAAAGGGGGCATGTATACTGGTCACTACATTGAAAGGGGGCATGTACGCTGGTCACTACATTGAAAGGGGGCCTGTATACTGGTCACTACATTGAAAGGGGGCATGTACGCTGGTCACTACATTGAAAGGGGGCATGTACGCTGGTCACTACATTGAAAGGGGGCCTGTATACTGGTCACTACATTGAAAGGGGCATGTACGCTGGTCACTACATTGAAAGGGGGCATGTACGCTGGTCACTACATTGAAAGGGGGCCTGTACGCTGGTCACTACATTGAAAGGGGGCCTGTACGCTGGTCACTACATTGAAAGGGGGCATGTACGCTGGTCACTGCATTGAAAGGGGGCATGTACGCTGGTCACTGCATTGAAAGGGGGCATGTATACTGGTCACTGCATTGAAAGGGGGCATGTATGCTGGTCACTGCATTGAAAGGGGGCATGTACGCTGGTCACTACATTGAAAGGGGGCATGTACGCTGGTCACTGCATTGAAAGGGGGCATGTACGCTGGTCACTACATTGAAAGGGGGCATGTACGCTGGTCACTACATTGAAAGGGGGCATGCACACTGGTCACTACATTGAAAGGGGGCATGTACGCTGGTCACTGCATTGAAAGGGGGCATGTACTGTGTGGTCTGTGCTAGGGGGTCTGTACTGTGGGGTTTGTACAAGGGGCCTGTACTGTGGGGTTTGTGCCACTCTGTCAGTGTATCCCATAATAGGGCCCCTGCTCCCTATTATGGGATATACTAGTACTGATGGACCCCTTAATATGTGATATATTGGGAGAATTGGTTCACGCAAGCAAAATACAGGGGACAAAATGGGTGGGGTCTATAAGGGGTGTGGCTTCTGAGAAATGGGAGGGGCCAAAATAGAAGGGCGGGGTCTTGCGCCCCCCCATCTTAAAACTTCACCAGCCGCCACTGATCAGTGCTAAAAATATGCACTGTTACTGTAATACTGCCATTGGCAGGGAAGGGGTTAACCCTGTGGGTGATCAAGGGGTTAAATGTGAGCCTAGGGGAGTGATTCTAACTGTGGGGGGGGGCGTGGCTTCTGAGATGACCATAGAGACATGTGATCCTATATAGAAGGATCACATGAGCTCTGTGATCATCCCAGGGATAAGGACGGACAGCTGTGTTTACAACAGCCGACCGTCCTTCTCTCAGCGGGGAGCGATCGCAGGTATGGCTGCCTGACACATGCATTGGCTTCCCCGCTGATGAGAGCGAGTGCCCTACATGTACGGCGATTTGCCTGGGATCGGCCATCTGCTGCAGTACATCTGCGGCGGGCGGTCGTTAACTGGTTAAGTAGCAGCAGTATACGTTTTTGCATTTTTATTTGTGAGCGCAGGAATATATTTATAATTTTATAACTTGTGAATATATACTTTGAATATGGAGATTTTTTTTTTTTTTTTGTTTCAAACTTTTTATTGAACATTTCAAAATATAAAAACTGGAGATGCAAAGGCACTTTGGCAAGCAATATCAACAAAGCAACTATGAGTAACATATGCTAGTCTCTAGAACTGGGTGACATAGATATACATAGTATAAATGATATCACCTGGGAGCTAAGGAGGAAAAGTCTTTCAATTTGGCATGGTCTCAAACCAGTGGTGGTAGGTTCCAGGTGTGCTTGGGACAGAGGCTTGAGTGTTGTTATACAGGGCTATTCATGCATACAGTAGGGGTATGATGGGGATCTGATAGCCTTTGGGTCTTAGCTATCACTCCCGTCTATATCCCGGTTGTAATTCATGATAGGGAGCGGAGAAGAAGGTTAAAATATAGGGAGTAGGAATCGGTTAGTTAGGTGCATTTAGGAGAGTTCTAGAGTCTCGTGAGGACCACATTACTGGAGAGTAAAGGTGTTTAGTGCCGGGTGAATATGGAGATTTTTAATTACCGAAGTTTGGCGCGAGTGTGCGCAATTTTAAAGCATGAAGTGTTAGGTATCTTTTTACTCCGTGTAACATCATCTTTCACATTATACAAAAACATTGGGCTAACTTTAGTGTTTTTTTTTTTTTAATTCATTAAACAGTTTATTTTCCCCAAAAACAAGTTTGAAAAGTTGCTGCGCAAATACTGTGTGACAAAAAAAGTTGCAACGCCTGCCATTTTATTCCCTAGGGTCGCTGCTAAAAAAAAACATATATAATGTTTGGGAGTTCTGAGTAATTGTCTAGCAAAAAAAAATGATGATTTTTACATGTAGGAGAGGAGTGCCAGAATAGGCCTGGTATGGAAGTGGTTAAGAATCGTTATAGTTGGGGTTTACTTCTCCTACTATAGTGTATGCCCATGCAAGGGCTGTGTATGTCTACACTAGGATGCACAGATGTTCTACGCAACCCCATGCAGGCAGTTCCATTCATGTCAAGTGGGATGCAGCGGATACACAGACACAGCTGCTGCTCCCAATTAGACAGCCATGTATGTGAACGGCTCCAAACACACACTTTCTGCATTCGGGGCCATGCACCTGCTCCCACATGGCTATCAAACCCATACAACCCTCACACAGGCCTATGCTATGCTGCAGTCATGTGAATGAGGCCCTAATTTGGCCATATTTTTAACGCTCTGTAATAGGGAGATTATAGATTTTTTTTATAGGATAGTAAATGAACTTAACTCAAAACCTACATAGAAAGATCACCAGAGAACCATCCAATTATCTTGAAAATATGCTTCGGTTTCGAAACACAGCCATAGACATTTGGTACCCCAAATAGCAGTTTACGGTAAAAGAGACAAGGGATAAAACATGGGGAAATATGCACGTATTTCAGAGATGTACTACAACATTTTTATTTTGTGTTGATTTACTCTGCTATTCAAGGATAAAGAAAAATGAGGCGTTCAGTTCTTATTTTAAATTTTTTATTATTATTATACAGGATTTATATAGCGGCAACAGTTTGCGCAGCGCTTTACAACAATACAATTTGGTACAGGAGGAATCAGAGGGCCCTGCTCTTTAGAGCTTACAATCTAGAAGAGAGGGTCAAGTGAAACAAAAGGTAATAACTGTGGGGGATGAGCTGATGGAGAAAAAGATAATACAGTTGTTAGGTGTGGGTAAGATAGGCTTCTCTGAAGAGGAGGGTTTTCAAGGATCGTCTAAAAGCTAATAGAGTAGGAGATAGTTAAACAGATTGGGGTAAGGAGTTCTATAGGATTGGAGAGGCTCTAGAAAAGTCCTGGAGGCGAGCATGGGAGGAGATGATGAGGGAGCTAGAGAGCAGGAGGTTTTGAGAGGAACGAAGAGAACGATTAGGTTGGCATTTTGAGACTAGGCTAGAGATTTATCTGGGGGCAGAGTTGTGGATGGCTTTGTAAGTTATTGTTAGTATTTTGAATTTAGTTTGTTGGATGAGCGGAAGCCAATGGAGGGATTGACAGAGAGGTGTAACAGACACTGAGCGATTGGTAAGGTGGTTGAGTCTGGCAGCAGCATTTATGATGGGTAGAGGGATAGCCTATGTTAAAGTAAGCCAATGAGAAGGGAGTTGCAGTAGTCGAGGCGAGAGATGACCAGGGAGTGAATTAGGAGCTTTGTTGTGTCATTGATTAGAAAGGGACGTATTTTGGAGATGTTGCGGAGGTTGACGTGGCAAGATTTGGACAGTGATTAGACGTGGGGCTTAAAGGAGAGTTCAGAGTCCAGGACAACACCTAGGACTTTGGCATGCGGTGATGGGGTGATAGTTGTACCATCGATTTTGACAGAGAGATCAGGGGAAGGGGTATGTGGTGGAGATAGATTGAAGTTGAGGAAGTGCTGTAACATCCAGACTGATATATCTGCTAGTAAATTAGTGATATGTGAGGAGACTGAGGGAGTGAGCTGAGGGGTAGAGAAATAGATTAGGGTGTCACCAGCATAGAGATGGTAATGGAAGTCATGGGAGGCTATTAGCTGACCTAAAGAAGAGGTGTAGATTGAAAATAGAAGAAGTCCAAGAACGGATCCTTAAGGGACCCCAACAGAGAAAAGAAGAGGAGAGGAGGAAGTAGAATTGTAACGCTAAAGGTGCGGTTCGATAAGTAGGAAGAGAACCAGCGAGTGAAGTTTTTTGAGGAGGAGTGGGTGGTCAACCGTATCAAAGGCAGCAGAAAGGTCCAGGAGTAGGAGTACAGAATAGTGTGCCTTGGATTTGGCCGTTAGTAGATCATTTGTTAGTTTTAGGAGAGTAGTTTCTGTGGAGTGTTGAGGACGAAATCCAGACTGAAGGGTATCAAGAAGGCTAAATTATTATTATTATATGATCATTATATGCTAATGACCACTTAAAATCCTTTCACGATATTCTGTACAACATGAATTTGGAATCCCCTCTCATAGGTTTTACCAATACTTTCAACTCCGTCCAGCCTTTTTAGCCCAAATTTAAACAGTCTACGTTTAGACTGACAGGTACTTGCTGGATTGAGACAAGATGTGTGCCCCCACTGATTCTACACATCGTAGGGAGCATAGTCCGAGTTCCTTGTCCACTTCCAGTCTGACTGGTATCTTTACCCATCCTGCTGTCTTAGGCGCATTCCAGTGTTCATTAAACCCACCCCCACCAGTGTTTATTACACTGTCTAGTGGATCTTTAGCTGCTGTATGGTGCTGTTACCTATATTCTGTCCAGGCTCAAAATTTTAAATATGAAAGTTTCTATGATGTGAAGTGTTTTTAGAAACAATTTAGTAAACATTGATGGTCCCTGACGAAGCAATTGATGAACAGTATGTTTCCCAGCAAACTAAGCAATCATAGTTTGTATTGAAGCTGATGTAACCTTTGTCTCTATATGTACATTCTCTCTATTGAGAAAATACAATTTTGTACTATGAATAAATCTGTTTTTTTTTTTACCAAAATGAATTTTTATTGAAGTGCTCATCGATTTGTGTCAACTCCACATCCTTTAAAGTCCAACGGTTTGTAGAGAGATATGGGAAGGTCATTCCTTGCCTCCCCTTCTCCTCTTCCTGTTTTTTTCTGTTCTGTAATGTATTTCCGTTATTAGTCTATTTATATTAGTGGTTCTTTCCATTTTCTTCTTGGAGCCCCCTAATATATGCCTTACGAGCCTCCCATATTGTAGCGTCAGATATATCTGTGGTTTCATTACACTTGAAGTATTGTTCCAATTATTTTCCTGTCTTTTTCCCTATTTCTACATCTTGTATCAGCTCTTTATTAATCCTCCAAATATTTGTGTTTTTTCTGGGGTCCTATCAGTTTTATTTTCATAATAGTTGGGGGCTTGATCTGAAAGTGTCATAATTCCTATTGAGGTGTTAAAGCGGAGTTCCACCCTGGGAATACTTTTTTTAATAAAAATACCCCCGGGACAGTCAGGGTTAGTACATTCCACAATGGATAGCCTCTGATCTGTCCCGGGTTGCACTTACCTTTTAGGAGAAATACTTACCTTGAAAAAGTATTGTCCAGCGCTGTCATCTCAGGTGTGGGCAGCTTGAAACCAGCGCGATCCTCTTCTGCGTCCTCTTCCGTCTTCTTCGGTCCCACGATGCACTATACCGGCCCCGCCGTCACTTCCGGTGCGCGCGCGTCATCCCTCCACAGCTTCTGGGCATGCCCAGAAGCTGTTTAGAAGGGAATGACGCACGCACACCGGAACTGACGTCGGGGGCCGGTGCAGGTGCATTGATTCCTGGGAGTGATGACGTTCAGCTCCCAGGAATCATTGCAAAGCCAGGAAGTGACGTGGCCGCCGAGGGGAGAAAGAAGGAAGTAAGGTGAGTATATTTTCTTCTATACGAGGTAAGTAAAAAAAAAAAAATTGCGATTATTCATTTGTTTTTCAGGTGACCCAGAGTGAGAAGATGGAGGTAAGTATAAATTCAGGGTGGAACTCCACTTTAACAACCGATTCTAACATTCTGTGTTCAATCATAATGTAATCCAGTCTTGAGTACATCCCATGCACAGGGGAGTAGAATGAGTAATCTCTCTCCCTTGGGTGTTGAATTTTCCATGTGTCCACTAGTTGACAATGAAGTCATTTCTTTTTCACCGCCCTAAGGCTGGCCATACATTATACAATTTTCTGTAAAATTTTCTTTAGATTTTCCTTCAACTATGTAGTGCAAAGGCCTGCCTAATTGGATATAATTGAAAGTCTTGTTTAGTTTTGTTTTGACCTCATATTATATGGTTTTTGGTAAATCTAACAGAAAATTGTACAAGAGAATTGAACATGTATGGCCAGCCTTAGTTGGGGACTTCCCGTCACCTGTGCACGAGATGTACAATCCAAGTGTGGATCCGTGCAGAAGTTAAAATCTCCTGCCAGAATCAATTTACCTTTTTTAAACTGCGCCAACCTTTCTAGTACTCTTTTCAGGTAACCCTTCGGGTTTTTGTTTGGGCAGTATACATTTGCTACTGTACATTCTATTCCCTGCAGTTGTCCCTTCAAAGATATGTACTGTTCTTCTGGGTCAACCAACCTATCCTCCAAAGAAAACCTAACACCCATTGCCATGCCAATTTCTACTCCCTTAGCTCTATTGGTTGGTGAATCTCCATAGTACCACACCGGGTAATATTTTGAGTATAGTTTCACGTTCGTCTCTTGTGCTATATGTGTCTCCTGTAGGAATAATATACTAGCAGAGTAGCGTTGGAGTTCTTCTGGTACCTTATATCTTTTAATTGGCATATTTGTGGTGTGATTTTGCCGTGGCACATGAAGCTTTGCAGCATTGTAACACACTTGTTGCCAGCATTGGTCTTCTACACAAATACACCAACTTCTATGGTCTTTTCTCCTTTCATTTTCCTTTTTTCCACTGACTGTATTGCATTATATTAACCCAATGGGACATCTCATCTGATTTATTGTTCTGTATCTTGTGAACTTTTGTTACCATATATGCAAGATCTGTTTTTTTTCTGTCTACTTTGTATGTGGGAAGCCTTGTGCCTCCCAAAAATTGGGATGTCTGTTACCATTTACTAAAAGAAAGACCCAAAAAAACACAAGGCGTAAAGCACCTGGATACACTATGTTGTTTTTAGTACATTTTTATTAATGCGTGTCAAAGTTGTAAAATTGTGTTTAGGAATTAGCATTTGTTTTACTCTCAGCAACCAAGGAGTTAAATTTTTTCTTTGGTCCTTTAGTAAGTTGATATGCATGACATGTAATGGTACAAAAAATACATTGCATGGTATCAGTTTCACTTCTGTCACATTGTATTGGTAGATCAGAGGAGTGTCACTTGCTAATGTATTGAGTTATGATATTGGTATGTCTGTAGATCATTCCTGACAGCATTGGTCTTCTAAACAAATACACCAACTTCTATGGTCTTTTCTCCTTTCATTTTCCTTTTTTCCACTGACTGTATTGCATTATATTAACCCAATAAGACATCTCATATGATTTATTGTTCTGTATCTTGTGAACTTTTGTTACCATATATGCAAGATTTGTTTTTTTCTGTCTGCTTTGTATGTGGGAAGCCTTGTGCCTCCCAAAAATTGGGATATCTGTTACCATTTACTAAAAGAAAGACCCAAAAAAACACAAAGTATAAAGCACCTGGATACACTAGGTAGTTTTTAGTATATTTTTACTAATGCATGTCAAAGTTGTAAAATTGTGTTCAGGAATTAACATTTGTTTTACTCTCAGTCACCAAGGAGTTCACATTTTCTTTGGTCCTTTAGTAACTTGATATGCATGACATGTAATGGTACAAAAAATACATTGCATGGTATCAGTTTCAATGATGTCACATTGTATTGGTAGATCAGAGGAGTGTCACTTGCTAATAATCATACTGTATTGAATTATGATATTCGTATGTCTGTAGATCAGTGGTTCTCAACCAGGGTTACGTGGAATCTTAGGGTTCCTCCTGAGGTTGCTAGGGGTTCCTTGAACAATGGGCAATTTCTGCCTCTCCGAAAAGTTCCCCTGACACCATTGATCTTTTTAGCTATCTGTAAGAAGGTAATTCTTCCCAATGTCCACAAGTGTAAGGAGCATTCATCCCACGGACCATCACACTAATGTATCATCCATCATCCAGGTCTTTATGGACCTTGCTTTGTGCACTAGTCCAAATCATTTGGTGGAGGGGGGTTATGGTGTGGGGTTGTTTTTCAGGGGTTGGGCTTGGAACCCCTTAGTTCCAGTGAAGGGAACTCTTAAGGCGTCAGCATACGAAGACATTTTGGACAATTTCATGCTCTCAACTTTGTGGGAACAGTTTGGGGATGACCCCTTCCTGTTCCAACATGACTTCACACCAGTGCACAAAACAAGATCAATAAAGACATGGATCAGCAAGTTTGGGGTGGAGGAACTTGACTGGCCTGCACAGAGTCCCGACCTCAACCCGATAGAACACCTTTGGGATGAATTAGAGAGGAGACTGCGAGCCAGGCCTTCTCTCCAACATCAATGCCTGACCTCACAAATGCGCTTCTGGAAGAATGGTAAAAACATTCCCATAGACACACTCCTAAACCTTGTGGACAGCCTTCCCAGAAGAGTTGAAGCTGTTATAACAGCAAAGGGTGGGCCAACTCAATATTGAACCCTACGGTCAAAGACTGGGATGCCATTAAAGTTCATGTGCGTGTGAAGGCCGGCGTCACAATACTTTTGGCAATATAATGTATATACTGGAATGCCTGGTGTGTAGCACTGGCATTTGTGGATGGTTGGGATACTTGGTGAGTGGGCACACTTTTGTTGAAAATAGTTTGTTACCCTTACTGGATGGAGCAGTAATGATGTTCCTTTATCTTTTTTCCTGGATTGACACTTAGTAAAACCTTTTTTTGCTCTCAATCACACATCTGTGCATAGAGGGAACTGAGTAGCAATAAAGCTGGATACACACTATACAATTTTCTGTAGACTTTTTCCTTCAGACTTACCAAAACCATATAATATGAGGCCAGACCTAAACACTTTCAATGTGTAAGCAATCAGGCAGGCCCCTGCACTACATAGTTGAAGGTAAAGCCTCGTACACACGTACCGATTGTCGGCCGACCGTTCGGCCGTCTTTTGTCCGGTGCTGTTTTGTTGGTTGAAAAGTGCTCTAGACTGCACACAAATTTTGTCAGCCAACAACAACCAACTGCAGAAGTGATGTCATGTTCTGGTCTACTTTTCGTGTGCTTTTCCTTCTCTGAGCGTGCCCAGTCTTGATCATCTGGCTTTTGTCGGCCGAAATCTGTACTGACTGAGGAACAATCGGCCGTTCTTTGTTGGCCAACAAAAATTCTATAGCCTGCACACCAGATTTTGTTCGGCCAAAAAGTCGCAGTCAGTTGTCGGAATCATCATACTAACAAGCCGATAATCGGCCGATCGGACGTTGGCCGACAATCGGTGCGTGTGTACGGGCCTTAAATCTAAAGGAAATCTACCAACAAAAGTTGTATAGTGTGTATCCAGCTTTAGTATGTTCTGTGATGAGTGAGACCAACCTACTGATTGTTAGGTATGTCCATTGTTCTGTTATTATCACATGTATATTTGGTTGTATTATGGATGCTGTAAAACTCTGAATAAAAAATATTTGAGATAAGAATAACGAAAAAGCCCAAGAAAAACAGGTATTAGGAGGCAGCAGTATCTCGGCTGAATGCCTACAAAATTCCTTTCATCGTCATCTGAAAAGGAGGGAGGGAGGCCATAAACATACAACTAGTGTGATAGGAGCCTAGCCATGATGTCTTTCTCTTTTAGCTATGTGATGAATGAAATGTCATGTAATTATGTTCTGTTTAAACAAACCCAGACTGTACTTTAGCTTGCATGCTGGAAAGACCCATCTGCAAAACCAAAACCTTTTCATGCTTTTAGCCGTCATTAGCCCGGGGAGGGGGAGGGGTGGATTAAGGTGGTGGTGGCCTGTAGTATGTATATATAATGGAGCACTTACTGGAAATCAGCTGTTCCTCAGGAATCCATCTCACAAGTTTAACCCTCCCTTGTTCTGAGGAGCTCGTGAAACATTTACACGTCTATTTTCACTTTCAATAACTAAAAAACTTGTGTTTTTAAATTGTCTTTTTCCTTTTGCATATGAATGACATGCAGAGTCACACACATATACATTGTATGGCATCAGTTCCACAGTTGTCACATTGTACGAGTGCTCCTAAATCAGATCACCACTTGCTAACTGTCCTTTTGAGATATGATAATTGTATGTCTGTGACATGGGCAGCCAGAGCTGGGACAAGGCCAACCAGCGCCCAGGGCGAAGACACCAAACTGCGCCACCACCCCAAGATGTAGGAGCATAATGTTTTAGCAATATAAAAAAGAAAAAAAAGAAAATTGAGCACTAATTGGCACACTTAGCCCTAAGCATACATTCCCTTTCCAAGCCAAATATTTCCACAAACAAAAATTTTCCCTCCTCCCAGTACACATCTCTCCCTGCTGAAATCCCCCTCCCAGCACAAATCTTTCCCCCCATCCTCTCTAAACTCAAAGCCCCTCTCTTCCCAAATGTTCCCTGCTAGCACAACTATCCCTCCTCAAAAAAGCACCGTTAGCGCACATTCTAACCCCTCAAATTTCCCCTCCAAGCACATATTCTCCCCTCTCCAAATCCCCCTCCCAGCACAAATCTTCTCCTCCCCCAAATATCCCCTCTTAGCACAAATACCCATCAATTTTCCTACTAACACAAATCCTCTCCCCCAAATCCCCCCCCCCCAAAAAAATGTTTTCCCTTCTTGCACAAATCCCCCCTCCTAGCACAAATCCTCTTCCCCCATCCTCCCAGCACAAACCCCCCAAATTCCTCCTCCTAGCACATCCCACCAAATTCCCCCTCCTAGCACAAATACCCCCAATCATCCCTACTAGTATAAATCCCCCCATCCCTATTTATAACAGCCCAAAAACTCCCCATCCTGGCACAAATCCCCCATCACCTCTTCTAGCACAACCCGCCCAAATACCCTCCTTGCCCAAATCCCCCCACCCCCATCCCCCCAGCACAAATCCACCCTCCTAGCACAAATCCTCTCCCCCCCCTCCTCCCACCCACCATCACAAATCCCCCCTCCTGGCACAAATCCTCTTCCCTCCATCCCCACAGCAAAAATCCCCCCTCCTGGCACAAATCCTCTTCCCCCCTTCCCACTGCACAAATATCCCTCCTGGCACAAATTCTCTTCCCTCCATCCCCACAGTAAAAATCCCCCCTCCTAGCACAAACCCTCTTCCCCCATCTCCCCAGCACATATCCCCCCTCCTGGCACAAATCCTCTTCCCCCAACCCCACCGCACATGTCCCCCCCTCCTGGCACAAATCCTCCCCCCAGCACAACCCCCCAAATCACCCTCCTAGTACCCCCCCAAAATGTCCCCTCCTAGAACAAATCTTACCCGTCAAATCCTCCCCCCATCAAAAATTTCCCCCTAGCACAAATACCCCCCATCATTCCTACTGGCACAACCCACCCCCCCCCCAAATACCCCTTTTTAACAGCCCCAATACTTCCTGTTCTGGCACAAATCCCCCCATCCCAATAATCTCTTCAAGGACAATCCCCAAATCCCCCCTCCTGGCACAAATCCTCACCCCCCAGCACAAATCACCCCTCCTAGCACCCTCCCCCCAATTCCCCTGCTAGAAGAAATCTTATCCTGTCACCTCTCAAATTCCCCATACCAGCACAACTCCCCCCCCCCCCCCCATATCGATCCCACCTAGAAGTAATCATCTTCTCCCCACCCCTTCCAGTACAAATACATTTTGGGGATTGTCCTGGGGGGGGGGGGAGGTGGGATAAGAGAATTTGTACTAGGAGGGGTGGGGAGAAGATGATTACTTCTAGGTGGGATCAATATGGGAGGGGGGGGGGGATTGTGCTGATATGGGGAATTTGGGAGGTGACCGGATAAGATTTGTGCCCCCAGTGCAGTTCTCCCTCCAGCATGCAGACCTCAGATACAGCGCGGCACATCGCTCTATGATTCTCCTCTGAGGCTCCTCCTCCTCTTCATATGTCAGAGCGGAGGAGGAGCCTAAGAGAAGCCTATTCCTAAACCTTTGCACGGACAGCTGGCGGGAGAGATGCGGCAGCAGAAGGGGAAGAAGATTGCGGCTCAAGAATGACACTGGATGTCAGATCGGGACTATACAGAGTTTGTTACCCGCCCCCTTTCCACATTGTTTGCTGGGAGGAGAGGGCGGGTAACAAACTCTGTATAGTCCGGATCTGACATCCAGTGTCATTCCTGAGCCGCAATCTTCTTCCCCTTCTGCTGCCGCATCTCTCCCCGCCACCTGTGCGTGCAAAGGTTTAGGAATTGTCTTCTCCTAGGCTCCTCCTCCGCTCTGACATTTTAAGGTAAGGAGAAGCCGAAAAAGAAGTCCCAATCTGACGACCGCTATAGTGACAGGAGTGTGAAGCCTGGCGAGAAGAGAGAGAGAGAGCGAGCACATCCCGCTCTCTCCTGTCAACTAATAGTCACAGAAACACTCCTGGTAGCGCCCCCTCCACCTCCCATGCTACAGACGCCCTGTAGGCAGCACACCCAGGCTGGCCGATCTCATACTTAGGATACGGAAAGGATTTCCATTGACAATTGCTACCCTTTTCCCCGATACTGGTGTAGCACCCTCCTAGGTAGGTGGTAGTCAGAGAGTATAGTTTGGAGTCTTGTTTGCTTACCAGGTGGGCTGCAGGAAAATCTATATTGTTCTCTGCTTACCAGTGAGCAGGATCTGTTAGTCTGAGGTCTGCTCATTGTGCTCAGTATGCGATTCATTCAGTCTAGATAGTGTTTCACACTGATCCAATAGGGAGGCATGTTGGACAGTGATAGGAAACCTTACAAATGGGTGCATAGGCTTATGATACAGTCCTGATGATTGGCAGAGGGCAGGTTGCCTCGGTGCATGTTGGGATACTGTATAAAAGCCAGGGGCACATGTGTTCGGGGTCTTTCGTTGAAGAGTGGAGTCCCGGAGGGAGGGGGCGGTTGCCTCCTCCTCTGTAGAGGTGCCATGTGGTCTCAGGAGGTCGTTCTGAGGGCCAGAAGAGTAGCAGTGAGGAGCTGAACCCAGAGGTCCACTGAATCTGACTGAGAGGTGAGACACTGGAGGACCTTTTTCTACAGTATCGTGAGTACAGGAACTCTAGTCAAGGGGCCTGACCCGAGGAGGGCCACCCCTGCTCTTAGGATAGTCAGTGGACGGGTGTCAGCGGGAAGAGGATGCTAGTGAGATTGTCCTGAGGATAGATTATTGTCCATCAAGTCATCTTGTCAGAGAGCCAGCAGAACAAGAAACTTAACCCCATTCACCCTAGTGGCAGTGTAAACCAACAGCCTGGCTGTTTTCATATCTACCAATAGAGATCAGAAGATAGAAGTCCTCAAACGATGTAATTAGTTCAAACGTAGTATCCCACTGTTCCCTTCTCCCACCCCAAATTAACAATAAAACAACAAAACAAACAACACCCTAGACTGTTCATTCATGTATCGAGCATTTGGGAATGAGGAAGGATTCAGAGACGTAAATATGTGCTGGTAACCAGGGGATCAAAGAAGCAAGGGGATTTCCAGTCACTACTTACCAACCAGCCAGCGACCAACCAAATTGACCTGACTAACAGTATGCGTTAAAAACAGGGGTTTAGTTGCACACATTTGCAAATACATGCGTAAGCTGCAGGCCACGGCAAGGCACCCTGAGATCTGCAGACCCTAACTCTACCTTTAAAGAGTCTCCACAATGGGAGCACATGCATTCTGATGAGATAGATGGAGGACAGGTGACTGGAGGGAGCCCACCCCTCCTGAAAGGCGCAGGGTCACACTGAACACCCAGCACATTGCACAATGGCAGCAAAGGTGTCAGTGCATCTGATCTCCCATAGAGGACAGCGGGGATCTGACAGCTCTGTCTCTGCGCGGAGACGGAGCTGCCCCCCAGGCCACTCTGATGCTTCATAAAATAGCTGCACTGCTTCTGCCACAGACATGCCTAAAGGATTCCTGGTGAAGAGAAGTCCCCCCTGCTGACCTACTGAGTGTGGGATGAAGACAAGGACAGAGCGCAGGCCTCCCCCCTAACATGGATGGTGTAAACTGTGTCTGAGCTGAGGCTGGTTCCATTCCCCAGTAGAGACTCTCCTCCCCTGGCCAGCCCCGACCGAGCTGTCCCAGCACCACCCTGGTGGCCAGGTCAGGAACCTGGATTCTGCCAGTGAGTAGAGAGTACCTGGAGTGGAGCTTCAGCCGGGAATGGGGGTCAGGAGGAGGCCAGAAAGAGGAAGAGTGGGAATAGGCACCATGTGCCTCTGGTTTGTACTTGCCCCTTGGGCCAAAAGTTGCCAGTCAGCCCCTGCTAGCCATGCACCTCTTTAACACAGGTAGAGCATGTATCCCACTGTACTGGGACAAAAAATTCCCACTGAGGCTAGCGGATTGGCTTAGATCAGTGGCATCATACTCAATTGCATTGCGGGCCACATCAGCATTATGGTTTCCCTCAAAGGGCCGGTTGTATCTGTAAGACTAAATGTTCAGAGCACCCCACTCCCACTTATATCAGATGTCAACAGTCCTCCCACCATCAGAAGTTAAGAGCCCCCCACCTTCCCTTATATCACAGCACACCCCTGTTACCTTGTGCTGCTTCCAGCTAGAAGCTGGATGCAGAGCAGGGAAGCATAAAGTTTAGGGTCTGGAGGAGGACCAGAGGAGGGCAGGAGTCAGCTGCCAGAGTTCGCTGAATGGTGAGACCAGGGTAGGCAGAGAGAGAGAGAGAGAAACTTCTGCTGGACAGAGAGGCATAGGATCTGTAGGAGGAGTTCTGACTTCTCTCAGCTGCTGACTCCTGGAATGGGGGCAAGAGCAGAGACGAGGCTCTCGGCAGCTTCACAGAGAAGCGCAGGATCTTGCGGAGGAGTTTTGTCCTCCTCTCTACTGCCGACTGCTGAGTCAAGGGTGTGGCTGGAGAAGAGGGGGGTGCCTCGGCTCAGGAGAGGTGTAAGGGCCACATGTAATGGCCTGGTGGGCCATACTTGGCCCCTGGGTCTTGTGTTTGACACCTGTGGCTTAGATGGATACAAACGATTGCTGAGATGGAGGAGCTCATCCTGATAGCATAGATACTCCCTCCAAATTTTCACATACTTGGGCATGTTTGCTACACTTCTGAGAGTCTCCCCATTTTCTCCCTTCCAGAAAACCCTGCCCCACTCCCCCCCCCCTTTTTTTTTGGGGACCTATTGCCTTCACCTAGCCACATATCTAAGTCCTGAACTGTTCCTCTTGGAAAACAAATTATGCTAGTTGGTATAGGAGATAGGAGTCCGAGTCCTTAGGCTTCATGTACACCAGCCTACACTGGCAGCTCCTAAACTTGAATTTAGGAACTTTTGATGTTTTGTTTTGCCAATGTAATAGTGATCGACCGATATTGGTTTTTCGTTGACGATACCGATATTTTGGCCAATGCATATCGGTATCGGCCGATATTGGCCGATATTTTCGTACAAGAAAAACATTTTTTTTTTTTTAATTTGACAGTGGAGGGATCTGGGGGTCTAAAAGAACCACAAACCCCTCCTCTGCACTTAAAAGCATTCAAAACGCCAAGTTTGGCTGTTTTGAATGCTGTCATTTTTTTTAAATCTGGCACCAGACAGTAACCGGAAGTGATGTCACTCATAACAGCACTTCCGGGTTTTTGCATGGAGACCCGATCAGAGCCGAATGTGGCTTTGATCGGGTCTTCGGCAGCCGTGCAGGCTGGTTGTCCGGGTCTCCCCGCTCCTTGTAATGACAGCCGAGTGGCTTCTCAGCCGCATCGGTTGTCATTAAAAGACAGCTGACCATCGGTTATGGATGCCGGTACTGGGGTGATGCCTCTAGCTGCAGACATCACTCCAGTACAAGCATTTTCCAAAATATCGGCAATATCGGTCACCTTGGTGGCCGATTCCGATATATCGGGGAAAGTGCATAACGGCCCTGGATAGATCGGCTTTGCCGATAATTGGTCAATCTCTCTACAATGTACACATAGGCTTTTAGCAGAGTTTAGGAGCTGCCGCATTTAGGTGAGCCCCAACCTCCCTCACCTGAATGCGGATAAGAACAAACAGTATCTTTTCACTCAGTGCCCAGTGTCAGTGGCCATCATCCCTATAAATTGTGAACAAGAAGGGTTCCCCTATGTATGGGACTGTAAATGCCACTGAACACTGTGTTTTGCATAAAATATCTTTATTATTACAAAATACATACAAAATAATAACATAAATCAATAACATCACAGGGCATAAAAATATGCATGCATATGACAGACCAAATACCGAACACAATAGGGGCGCTTAGGTGTACAAGGTGATCGTGGAACCAGAACCGACCCTACGCGTTTCGGGCAGAAGAGCCCTTCTTCAGGGGTCACCCAAAGCTCCAGATACAATACCTAGTATATCCTTAGCGTCTATCCCTATGGATTGGATTGGTCTGTCAGCTAAAAGATGGTATTGCTACCATTAGGAGGAATGCCCAAATTCCCACAGGCCCGTTCCAGGGCTGCGAAGTCCGTGAGAGTATGAAAGAAGTAGTAGCATCCGCCCAGAGGAACCAGGAGGGCACCACGATGACCGGCAAAAAAATTGGCTCAGTATAAACTACTCCCGTAAGGGGGAGGGGGATATATCCATATATCAACCTGTATTATACAGGAAGGATGAGACCACAGAGGGTCCAATATAGTACAAGTAGTAATAATCTTGTATGGGTGAGATCAAAGTGTATGTGTATCTGTCTCCTATCTTGCTATGGGCTTGGTATCCTCTACCAGTAGAGGATACCAAGCCCATAGCAAGATAGGAGACAGATACACATACACTTTGATCTCACCCATACAAGATTATTACTACTTGTACTATATTGGACCCTCTGTGGTCTCATCCTTCCTGTATAATACAGGTTGATATATGGATATATCCCCCTCCCCCTTACGGGAGTAGTTTATACTGAGCCAATTTTTTTGCCGGTCATCGTGGTGCCCTCCTGGTTCCTCTGGGCAGATGCTACTACTTCTTTCATACTCTCACGGACTTCGCAGCCCTGGAACGGGCCTGTGGGAATTTGGGCATTCCTCCTAATGGTAGCAATACCATCTTTTAGCTGACAGACCAATCCAATCCATAGGGATAGACGCTAAGGATATACTAGGTATTGTATCTGGAGCTTTGGGTGACCCCTGAAGAAGGGCTCTTCTGCCCGAAACGCGTAGGGTCGGTTCTGGTTCCACGATCACCTTGTACACCTAAGCGCCCCTATTGTGTTCGATATTTGGTCTGTCATATGCATGCATATTTTTATGCCCTGTGATGTTATTGATTTATGTTATTATTTTGTATGTATTTTGTAATAATAAAGATATTTTATGCAAAACACAGTGTTCAGTGGCATTTACAGTCCCATACATAGGGGAACCCTTCTTGTTCACCTGAATGCGGAAGAATCAATTTCAGGATAGGAACATTTTGACTTCTGGCCATGGAAAACACAAACTGCAGCAAAATTGCTGTAAAATCGTGGTGCGATTTTGCTGTGGCAAATGTAGGTCACTGTACATGAAGCCTTACTGCATTGTAACACACTTGTTGCCAGTATTGGTCTTCTACACAAATACACCAATTTCTATGGTCTTTTCTCCTTTCATTTTCCTTTTTTCCACTGACTTTATTGCATTATATTAACCCAATGGGACATCTCATCTGATTTATTGTTCTGTGTCTTGTGAACTTTTGTTACCATATAAGCAAAATCAGTTTTTTTTCTGTCTACTTTGTATGTGGGAAGCCTTGTGCCTCCCAAAAATTGGGATATCTGTTACCATTTACTAAAAGAGAGACCCCAAAAAAACCACAAGGTATAAAGCACCTACCTGAATACATTAAGGCCTCTTGCACACTGCAGCTTGAAATAGCTCAGTACAGCTTTTTATTTTTTACTAAGCTAAAATACAGCCCATTAATTGTAATGTGCCTATGCACACAGGCACGTAAACAAGAGCCGTGCATTCTTTAGTAAAAACAAAATAGAAAAATCTGCTTTTTTTTTGTCAGTAATTTACGTCTCATGCGTGCAAATGCGCGCAAATACTCGTGATTGCACACAAATATGCGCAAATGGCAATTTACATAATGCACAAAACAAGAACATGAAAATACGCGAAAATACATAAAAAAGAAAAATAGCTGAAAAAGTAGATGCTCAAACAGGAGTATTGTGTGCAAGAGGCCTAAGTAGATTTTTAGTACACTTTTACTAATGCGTGTCAAAGTTGCAAAACTGTGTTCAGGAATTAACATTTGTTTTATTCTCAGTCACCAAGGAGTTAAAATTTTTCTTTGGTCCTTTGGTAACTTGATATGCATGACATGTAGTGGTACAAAGAATACATTGCATGGTATCAGTTTTACTGCTGTCACATTGTATTGGTAGATCAGAGGAGTGTCACTTGCTATTGTATTGAGTTATGATATTTGTATGTCTGTAGATCATTCCTGACATGTGCAGACACACTCAGGCCAGCCGATCTCAGCCTGATTATACAGAGAAGGATTTTTATTGACTATCGCAACTCTTTTCCCCAGATACTGGTAGCTGGTACAATCCACTTTCCCCCAACCTCAGTCTTTTTTAGAGATATATATTATGAAGGATGACATTGCTGAGTTAATTTTTAAAATTTTAGCTATCTAGCTGTCTCTGGTCTTGGTACTTTCAGAGTCACTTACATGAATGAGGATGATGGCCAGGTATCTAGCATTTTATAAAGGGATTTCAGCAATGGCAGTTCAGGCGTTGTTTCCCAGGCTTCTTTAACCCTTCCTGCTGAGAGTACACATACACTATATTATTAAAAGTATCGGGACGCTCTCATAGCTCCCAACTGTCCCTGATTTTGAGGGACTGTCCCTGATTTGAAGCAATGTCCCTCTGTCCCTCTTTCCTCCTTATTTTTCCATCATTTTGGTCTGATTTATATAGTCGTATATAAAATGCACTATTTGTCTTTCAAAAATTGTTTCCCAGTGCTAAACCTTTCCTTCAATTTCCAAATTGCTGCATTTGTAAATTTCAAAAATCAATAAAAAAAAAAAAACCTTGTGGGTTTAACTAATCTTTTTTTTTTATATAATTCTCCTTTAAGGGGGTGTGACGGGGGGTGTGTCCCATGCCTACATAATTGTGCTAGTAGCTATCCCTCATCTCCATCCCAAAAAGTTGGGAGGTATGAACTTGCCCTTACCGGCACTTGAACTTTAATGGCATCCCACTCTTAGTCCATCGGGTTCAATATTGAGCTGGCCCACCCTTTGCAGCTATAACAGCTTCAACTCTTCTGGGAAGGCTGTCCACAAGGTTTAGGAGTGTGTCTATGGGAATGTTTGACCATTCTTCCAGAAGCGCATTTGTGAGGTCAGACTCTGATGTTGGATGAGAAGGTCTCTCTAACAGTCTTTGCTCTAATTCACCCCGAAGGTGTTCTATCGGGTTAAGGTCAGGACCAGTCAAGTTCCTTCACCCCAAACTCACTCATCCATGTCTTTATGGACCTTGCTTTGTGCACTGGTCCAAATCATTTGGTGGAGGGGGTGTGACGGTGGCGGGTATCAGACCCCTGGCCTTCTCATCCAAATCATGACCAAAGACCAGGCAATCTCACACCCTGCCGTCACTTGCGTAACAATGCCACTCTCAGCTGCACCCGCCACACAGATTAACCAGCTTGCGGGACCACAATCTAGATGCCAGCAGACTGAGAGCGATTGTCACCGGGCTAATTAAACGATTAACCCTTTCTCTGCCACCACCTCTACGTTATAATGAGCCCAGAGGACGCTCGTAATTTTAGAAATACTAATTATGACTTTAGAATAATCATCCATAACACGCGCAGTCACCTGCAGACAGGAATGTCCGGAGGATTTATCCTAAACTGTAGCGCTCTTCAGGAGGCAGGTTCTTTGGGTCAGTTTGCGTTTAAGAGCTTAGAGACAAAATTAACACTTTTCAAAATAAGGTTTAATTATAAGAAAGGTTAAGATTGGTGCAAATAAAAATATTTACAGAAAAATGGGTTACAAAGACATAGAGACACAATTCAGCAATTTAGAAGAATAGATACAAATTAAAAATGGAAATACTTTCAAAAGTATTCAAAAGTCCTTGTATTATCTTAGTTTCAGAAGCTGAACATGATCGGTCCTCCAGCGTGATGTTTCTGCTTTGATGGTAAGATGAGAACTGAAAAGGGGCTGAACGGACACCCCTGACCAATTACAACAGAGTGGCAAAGGGAGGTCCAGTGGTTTACGACCATTTCAAATGTACCTTTGTGGACAGAGCCATACCACTCTTAATATCTCTACATATGTAAGGGTTAAATTCTTGAAACTGATATTTTATAACTAAGCATGTCATTTGCTTTCAAACAATATCAAACATGAATATCTTTATTTGTTATTAAAGTGGAGTTCCACCCTAATTTTATACTTACCTCCATCTTCTCGCTCCGGGTCACCTGAAAAACAAATGGCTAATCGCATTTTTATTTTTTTTTTTACTTACCTCGTAGCGAAGAAAATATACTTACCTTACTTCCTTCTTCCTCCTTCCTCGGCCGCGGCCCGTCGTCACTTCCTGGCTCTGCAATGATTCCTGGGAGCTGAACGTCATCGCTCTCAGGAATCATTGCGCCTGCACCGGCCCCGACGTCAGTTCCGGGGCGCGTGCGTCATCCCCTTCTAAACAGCTTCTGGGCATGCCCAGAAGCTGTGGAGGGATGACGCGCGCGCCCGGAAGTGACGACGGGGCCGTCGCAGGGCATAGTGGGACCGAAGAAGGCGGAAGAGGACGCTGAAGAGGATCGCGCTGGCTTCAAGCTGCCCACATCTGAGATGGCAGCGCTGGACAAGACTTTTTCAAGGTAAGTATTTGTCCTAACAGGTAAGTGCAACCCGGGACAGATCAGAGGCTAGCCATTGTGGAATGCACTAGCCCTGACTGTCCCGGGGGTATTTAAAAAAAAAAAAAATTCCAGGGTGGAACTCCGCTTTAAATTAATATCTATTATTTGCTTCTATGAATATCTTTTATCACAGAGGGAATATCTTATGGCTATTTTCCTATTCCCTGTATGACAGGATGTCTTGTTTCGTCCGGTATTTTATTTGCCATTCAAATATATACTTTTTGTCAAGGTGTCATGTTCGGGTAAAAAGTTATGAATTGGGTATAGATTTGTGAGATGTAGGTGTTACCTTTTAATTGACAACTGGGCTTGTGAAATTTACAAGACAGCCTCCCTGGCCATCTGCTCAGAGCTCAGTCTGCATTTGAGATAAGATCTGCTCGTTTATGACCCCATGCTGTTCTTGAAGACACAACTTCTGCTAGAATGTGCAGATAAGGCTTTTGTTTGAAGCTGGTATGCTGATTAGGGGAAGGTGGGGGATACTTTAACTCGAGTGAGAGAGAGGGGGGAGAAAATCTAAACGAACTGGTCGCCTGTGTCACTGGACAACATGGACGCCGTGATGACAAAATGATGTCCTACCGCACGACACCATTACAGGGGGGTTATTGTGTGGGGTCATTTTTCAGGGGTTGGGCTTGGCCCCTTAGTTCCAGTGAAGGGAACTCTTAGTGCCGGTTCACACATATGCGATACGGGAATCCTGCGATTGCACTGCGGGTTCCCACATCGCACTCGACTCGCAGGCAGTTCACACTGCCATATGCGAATCGCTGGGGATGTCAATACAATCAGTTCGCATATCGCAGTGCGAACTGTCAGTTCAGACATGAATCGGATGGCATAGGTGTGAACACCCATGCGATCCGATTCTGGTTCAGAATGCGACTTTGGTCCGAATGCGATCTGTATGGCTGAATTCTCAACGCACAGACATTGCATATGATTTGCAGAGCAGTGCGTTGCGAATCACATGCGATGTCTGACATCGCTGAAGTGTGAACTGGCACATAAGGCATCAGCATACCAAGACATTTTGGACAATTTCATGCTCCCAACTTTGTGGGAAGAGTTTGGGGATGGCCCCTTCCTGTTCCAACATGACTGCGCACCATGGAAGAATGGTCAAACATTCCCATAGACACACTCCTAAACCTTGTGGACAGCCTTCCCAGAAGAGTTGAAGCTGTTATAGCTGCAAAGGGTGGGACAACTCTATATTGAACCCTACAGAATAAGACTGGGATGCCATTAAAGTTCATGTGCGTGTAAAGGCAGGCGTTCCAATACTTTTTGTATCATAGTGTATATGAGGTCTTTTTGAGCTGGGTCTTCTTCTGTAGAGCCACATATGTGTAAATCTGTGTTTGTGCTTAATACAACATTTCATTTTACTATTTGAGGCAAGTTTTTTCTTTGATAATTAGAAAAAATAGGGTGATATCCGTTACCAATGAACCAATGAAAGCTCTAATTTATATTTTTAAAAATGTGGTATATTTAATCTGGCTACACTGAGTAGTTGTTGTGATATGTACAGTTTTAGTCCCCGTTCACATTAGGTCGCTCCGACTTAGGGGGCGACCTGTGAAGTCGACTTCGGCGCAACTTGCATGGACTTCACATAATGGAAGTCAATGCAAGTCGCCTCCAGGTCGCCCCAAAGTAGTACAGGACCCTTTTTCTAAGTCGGAGCGACTTGTGTCGCTCCTATTAGAACGGCTTCCGTACTACACAGTGGGAGCGACGGTGCGCGACTTGTCAGGCTGACCAAGTCGCCTGACAAGTCATACCAGTGTGAATGGAGACTCACTAACTCATTTCAGTGTTGCAAAACTGGGTTCAGACTTTAAGATTTGTTTTACCTTCCATCATGGAGGGTTGAATATCAGTGTAAATGTAATGAGTATAAAGTGTAAAAATAAATAATATTCTACTTTCCTTTTGTTTTCAGATCAAAAGGCACGGTATAAAATCCATGTCATAATATCCAGTATAGCGCTGATTTCAATTATTGGAGCTTTGTTATTCATTAAGCAAAGAAAAAAGAGTAAGTGACATTAAACATTTTATTACATGATAGTAAATGCTTCTTCCTGTATGCTACACTAATAAGTATCTTATCCCCAGGCAAGTGTAAGGGCTCTTTCACACGGGCGGTCCGATCAGATCCGCCTGTCAATTTTTTAGGCGGACCTGATCGGATCCTCCATGCAGCTCTATGGGGCAGCGGGTGTCAGCGGAGACACCTCCGCTGACACCCGCTGCCATCCGCATCCGATCCTGTGCGTGAAATCTGGACGGATGGAAACCCTATTTTTCCATCCGTTCGGTAATCGGATCGGATCGGATCTGATGAGAGCGGACAAGCGGTCCACTCTCATCCGATCCCCCATAGAGGGCAGCGGGGGCTGAGACACCTCCCTCTCCACTCTGCAAGTGGAGACGGAGCTGTCATCCGCCGGCTCAGCAGGGATCGCGGATCGATCCCCGCTGAGCAACACAGATCCGCCTACGGAGGCGGACTGTGTGAAAGAGCCCTAACACGTCATATACTGTAAGAATGTATCTGCACATCTGTAAAAAAACATTTAATATCTTCTACTACTAGAACTCCTTCTATTATCATAACACCGTTTACACTTGTAAATGCATGCTAAAATGCATGCAGTAAAGCATTTTGCCACAGTGCATGCCGATGTACCTGCTCTATGTCTAGTGCATTGCGTGTCATGAATGGAGTGGACCCAAATGCGCTGTACAGTTGAGGGGGAAAAGGGAACAGCCATATTATTTATCAAACATTTATTTATGATTATCAAACATGTATTTACGATTAAGCAGATATATTGGATGTATATGTTGTGAGAAGTCATATTGTATTACAGCTGTTGTGTTCAAAAGCCCTTTACACCTCCAGCTGTAGATTGCTATCTAGGCTTTTGAAGACCTATTCAGTTTTTTTACTGGAAGTAACAAGCCTTTGTGAACAACTATTCCGCATTTCAATCAAGATGTGACTTCAAAGAAACTTTAGATAGATAGGTGCCAGGCCCGGACTGGGACAAAAAATAGGCCCGGGCATTTTAGACCGAGCAGCCTTTTTATTTTTTTATTTAAACCAAATTACAAATAATGACAGCTACCAGTTTTTCAATGTCTTTTAGTTCTATTTAGCCTGCTACAGTCACTGTTCATTGATTGCTAGAGGTTACTGCACATTTTTAGCACTACCCATTGGTGGCGGAGGAGGGGGGAGGTATAATTAGTGGCAGTACTGGGGGGGGGGTGTGAATTGAGTGGCAGTGCTAAGGGGGGAGGAATGAGTGGCAGTTCTGAGGGAGGGGGGGTATGAATCAAGTGGCAGTGCTGGGGAGGGGGTGTGAATTGAGTGGCAGTGTTGGGGAGGGGGTGTGTGAATTGAGTGACATACTATTGCCCTTGCTTATAGTAAACTGACCTACTCAGAGGCGGCTCTAGGCTTTGTGAGGCAAATCTAAGGCAAAACTTGGATATGAGGCCCCACTCACGCCCATAATGGGTAAAATAATTCAAGCGATAAAAATTAACTGTATAAATTGCATATATTAAGAGCCTTAACCTTTGTACTATGAATTCACAGTTTCTAGAATTTTCTCTAACCAATTCTTCTTTAATCAAAGATCATTAAACATCAGGTATGTATGTGTATATATATATTTATATATATGTCTGCTCTTTTATCACAGTCCCCAGCATTTCCCTATAGGTCACGATTCCCTGTGTCCCTCCTTACATCAGAGTTCAGTGTCCCCCCCTTACATAAGAGTTCTCCTTTAAATCAGATTCCCCCCAGCATCTCCTCCTTACATCAGAGTCCACAGAATTCCTCTTTACATTAGAGTCCCCCTCTTAAATCAAATTTCACAGAGCCCCCTTTACATCAGAGTCTCCAGAGTTCCCCCCTTACACTGTAAGAAGGAACTCTGAAGACTCTGATGTAGGAGGAGTTCTGGGAACCCTGATTTAGGGGGAATGTTGGGGACTCTGAAGTAAGGGGAGTTCTGGGAACCCCGATTTAAGGGGGAATGCTGGAGACTCTGATGTAAGGAGAGTTCTGGGAACCCTGATTTGAGGGGGAAAGCTGGGGACTCTTGTGTAAAAGGGAACTCTGTGGTCACCAAAGCTCCCCCTTGCATCAGAGTTTCCAGAGACCCCCTTACATTTCCCTTCCTCAGTCCACCACAGTCTAGGGCACGACAAGTCCCACTGCAGAAGGCTGCCATACCTGAGTCCCCACAGAGAGCACTGTAAATTCCAGAATAGTGCACTGCCATTCCTCCCTGAGGAATGGAAGCCTGCTATGCTTGGACTTGTACTGCTCTCTGTAGGGGACTGATGAACTACTGCCTGCTATGCTAAGACTTGTAGTGCCCTCTGTGGGGACTAAGGCATGGCAGCCTGCTATTCTGGAACTTGTAGTGCCCTCTGTGAGGGACTGAGGATTCCTCAGTCCTCCACATTCTAGGGCACTATAAGTCCCAGCATAGTGGGCTGTCATTCCTCAGTCCCTCACAGCTGGGGGGAAAAACAACAGAGTTAAACATTTAAAGGACAACTCCAACCAAAACTACAAATAATGTACAGAGTCCATATGCTATATAATGTCACAGCCCCGCTACCCCTCACCTTCCACCTCGGGTGCTGTCATTGTGTAGGGCAAAGGGCTCCAGCTCCACCATGTTTGGCTTTGATGTCTGATATGCAGGACTGGCTCAGCTCCACTCTCTTCCCTGGCAACTGACTCTGGCGTCACAGGGGGCCTTTCCTCCTCCCCCAGCCACCCAGGGGCCCTCTCCTTCTCCCCCAGCCACCCAGGGGCCCTCTCCTTCCCCAGCCACCCAGGGGCCCCTCTATTTTTCCTACAGCCACCCAGGAGCCCCTCTACTTCTCCCCCAGCCACCCAGGGGCCCTCTCCTTCTTCCCCAGCCACCCAGGGGCCCCTCTACTTTTCCTACAGCCACCCAGGAGCCCCTCTACTTCTCCTCCAGCCACTCAGGGGCCCTCTCCTTCTCCTCCAGCCACCCATGGGCCCTCTCCTTCTTCTCCTCCAGCCACCCAGGGTCCCTCTCCTTCTCTTCCTCCAGCCACCCAGGGTCCCGCTCCCTCTCCTTCTCCTCCTCCAGCCACCCAGGGTCCCTCTCCTTCTCCTTCAGCCACCCAGGGGCCCTCTCCTTCTCCTCCAGCCACCCAGGGGCCCTCTCCTTCTCCCCCTAGCCACCCAGGGTCCTTCTCCCCCAGCCACCCAGGGACCCTCTCCTTCTCCCCCAGCCACCCAGGGGCCCTCTCCTTCTCCGACAGCCACCCAGGGGCCCTCTCCTTCTCCCCCAGCTACCCAGGGGCCCTCTCCTTCTCCCCCAGCCACCCAGGGGCCCTCTCCCTCTCCCCCAGCCACCCAGGGACCCTCTCCCTCTCCCCCAGCCACCCAGGGGCCCTCTCCCCCAGCCACCCAGGGGCTCTCTCCTTCTCCTCCAGCCACCCAGGGTCCCTTTCCTTCTCCCCCAGCCACCCAGGGACCCTCTCCCTCTCCCCCAGCCACCCAGGGACCCTCTCCCTCTCCCCCAGCCACCCAGGGGCCCTCTCCCCCAGCCACCTAGGGGCTCTCTCCTTCTCCTCCAGCCACCCAGGGGCCCTTCCCTTCTCCTCCAGCCACCCAGGGGCCCTCTCCTTCTACCCCAGCCACCCAGGGGCCCTCTCCTTCTACCTCAGCCACCCAGGGGCCCTCACCTTCTCCCACAGCCACTTAGGGGCCCTCTCCTCCCCCAGCCACCCAGGGGCCATCTTCTTCTCCACCCAGCCACCCAGGGGCCCTCTCCTTCTCCCTCAGCCACCCAGGGGCCCTCTCCTCCTCCCTCAGCCACTCAGGGGCCCTCTCCTCCTCTCTCAGCCACCCAGGGGCCCTCTCCTTCTCCAGTTCAAAGTACCAGTAGCGCCTGATAAAAAAAAAGCTTGAATTGTGGAAAGAATAGAGATGTCCAATTATATGCAAAAGGAACTAATTGACCCCTAATTTTAAAAGGAATTCCAGGTAACACTGTAACATGAGGGAAGGAGGATGAATCTTAAGCTCCGTACACACAATATGAAAATCAGATGGGAAAATTCGTCCGACGACCGATCAGCCGATTTTCGGATTGTTAGTATGGTGCTTTTGACAGCCAACTCAGACTTTTCGGCTGACAAAATCTTGATTTGCAGGCTATAAAATTTTTGTCGTCCGTAATACAACGTTCAATTTTCTTCTCATTCGTACAGATTTAGACGGAAAAAAATCTTAAGAGCAAGACTAGGCATGCTCAGAGACGAAAGAACACATACAAAGCAATCCAACACATGACATCACTTCTGAAGTAAAGTTCTGTCGTACGGGAAAATTCGTATGAAAAAAACCTCTTCACTTTCCACATCAGACTAGCATGCCACAAAAAACGGACGACAGATCGTTCGATAATCTGATCGTGTGTACGGGGCTTTAGTCATATCATATGTAAGCTCCAAGCCAAGACCTGCAGCTTATAGAATTTTCCACCTAAAAAAAAACAGGGAGAGAGTGAAAGGAAGGTGCTTGTGGAATCCTTAAATATAGAAATATTATTGATAAGTCCTGCATGAGCAGAGTTGTATAAAGTGCTCGAAACCCATACTTAAGTAAAAGTACAAGTGCTCGATCAAAAAGTGACTTGAGTAGAAGTGGAAGTGCTCGATTAAAAAGTGACTTGAGTAGAAGTGGAAGTGCTCGATTAAAAAGTGACTTGAGTAGAAGTAATAAAGTATTCAACATTTTTTGTACTTAAGTATTGCAAGTAGTTTTTTTAAAAATGTTGCTACTCAAGTACTGAAAGTAAAAGTACAAGTAGTTTTTAAAAGAAAATTGCTACTCAAGTACTGAAAGTAAAAGTACAAGTACTGTGTTATGTAGTTATTAAAGAAAGAAGTCAAAAGTTTATTAAAGTTAAAGTTATTAAAGAAAGAAGTCAAAAGTACACATGACATTATAAACATTTTTTTGAGCTTCATGAAACCTGCCATCTACTGTTCTGGCAGTGGTAATTTTTATAATAGTAACGAGTAACTATGCAGCACAAAAAAAAAATATCGGAGTAGAAGTATTGAAATCATTGAAAAAATGTAGTGAAGTAAAAGTGGAAGTAGGAGAAAAAAATTCTACTCTAGGAAAGTACAGATACCGCCTTTCGGTACTTAAGTACAGTAGTGAAGTAGTTCTACTTAGATACTATACATCTCTGTGCATGAGTGAATTTCCTATCCACATTTGCTGTGATAATTTCCTATGTTTATATATCTCATACACTTGCATATATCTCTGTTACTCATCTCATTATTTTTCCTTTTGTATGACTGGAACTTCATTTTTAAAAACAGCTTAAAAAAATCTATTGCATAGGAAAAAAATAATTTTATGCCACAATCTCTTCTAGGTTTTCTTGCCCGGCCAGAAGTTGAGATGGTGCGAATACAAAAACTGTTTGTCAATAAACGTTCACAACTGCAATGCACAGTGTCACACTTTTACCCTGATGACCTGAAGGTGGAATGGTTAATGAAAGAAAAGGGAAAAGAGGAATATCCTATAAATAACAGTGAGAGATACAATATTCCCAACAACAAATCTCAGCTCCAACCAGACAAAACATTCACCCATACAGCACTTCTGGAGTTCATCCCATTACTAGAGGATGTGGGGTCAGAGGTCATCTGCAGAGTTAGCCATTCAAGTCTGAAGGAACCAACAGAGAGGACAACTGGACCCTTACAGGTGATGGGTGAGTACAAAAGCTCTCCCTTGGTATCCTTTAATGGTAGCTTTATTTTATAACAAAAGCAGAATTGTGGCCCAGCTTCCACCCTCCTTTATCAAATTTGGAAATACAAAGACAGACAGACCTTAGATGATGACAAATCAATTTTCCCATTGCCTGCCCCATTTAGGAACATTGCAGTGTTCCTCTGCCCAGACACTCTGCCATTCTCTAGAACAGGGGTCTCCAAACGTTCTAAACAAAGGGCCACGTTACTGTCGTTCAAACCTTGGGTGGGCTGGACTGTGGCCAGTTGGAGCAGAAAATGTCCCAGCGTCAGTGGAAGGAATAGTGTGCCATGTTTAGTATTAGGGGAGGAGTAGTGTCCCATCATTGATATTAGTGGGAAGACTAGTGCCCCGTTGTTGGTGTCAGTGGGAGCAATAGTGCCCCATTGTTGGTGTCAGTGGAAGGAATAGTGCCCCATTGTTGGTGTCAGTGGAAGGAATTCCCCCAAGGATGGGATAAAGGCAGGCAAAGGGTTGCATCCAGCCCCTGGACTTCAGTTTGAAGACCACTGCTCTAGAATAATCCCACATGGCCCTAAGAATAATGCCCAGTTCTGTGCAAAAATGGTTATCATTACCCATAGTTAGGATTAGTACATGCATATTGATTTCTGGGGATGCAGCAGTGCCAAGAATCAAAAACCCTGCTCCTGGGCTGGTCAAGTAGTGCGAAGTTGAATTTGCTGGCTTCTAACATCTCTAAATGGGAGGATGCTGCTTATTTACAAGTGTTGATACCTTGATTACATTTTATTAAAGCCCATCTTCAAGCTATCCCCTGGCCCCTACTGTGCTTTCTGCCCCTAAGTGTGTATTTTACACTTTTCATTTTTATACTTACCTTTTCCTGATGTCTTCAGACTGGTCACATAATGCACAGGGTTCTTTTCCTCTTTGGACCTTCACCTGGTGCTGGGTGATGCTCAATGATGCCTCTGCCTTTAACTGTGAGTACAGGGCACCATAGTGGCCCCCTCAGGGGCAGATCCATGACATCCTGCATTCAGTATGTCCTCGGTCTTTTAAATACTAGTAAAAAAAAAATTCATAACTTCTAGGAGTTGCTTTTGTAAATCTTTAAACAAAGTCTGTTGAAATCTAAAAAATTTGAAAAGAAGCAACCTATAGTGCTTTGCATAATACTTATCAAAAGAAATTGGCAGTGACTCTCTTAGACAACTACGGCTGTCAAAGAATCTTTAGCATCTATCCCACTAGCGCATGTGTCAGATGCCTGGTCCCTTGATACATGCTGTACTTCAGGGATCATCAAACTACGGCCCTCCAGCTGTTGCGGATCTACACATCCCATGAGGCATTGAATATCTTTGACATTCACAGACATGACTAGCCATGATGGGAATTGTAGTTCCTGACCAACTGGAGGGCAATAGTTTGAAGACCCCTGCTGCATTTCTACCTGTGACTCCAATGTCTGCTGTTTCTATCAGTGATGTAGAGGCCCACAGATGGAACAATAGCACACAGCACAGGGAAAGCTACTTGTATGAGAGCTGAATTGTTCTGAGTTGAGGAAGCTGGATAGATGAGTGTCAAAAAGTCTTCAGCCTTACAGAGGAATAGTCCAGGTGAATGTGACCAACTACTGCCAGCCACACCAAACGTGTTAGAAACGTTTTTTCTTTATAGACCTTTCCCAGGGGAATGATCTACCGATATATATTTCATATTTTTCTTTTGCAGCTAAACCTGAACTCCAGCAGCCAATACAACTCTCAGTCACAGACACAGGAGATGTGGTGGGTTGTTTAACCCTTCTAAACTTTTACCCCCAAGATATAAAGGTTAATTGGACCTGCAATTCCCTTCATTACAAAGAGAACGTGCCAGAGGAGAAGGTCACTGGCAATCAAGATGGCACATTTAGCCTTGAAAGTCAATATAAAATTCCAGGAACACTCCTAGAGAACACACAATTTATCATGAAAGCCACATGGACACATGAAGCCATGGAAAATCCAGAATACAGCGAGATCTCCATACAAGATGAAGGTATGGTAAAACATAAAATTACCAGGCACACTGTAGGACAATCAGGACAAGGTGACAGGTTCTCTTGTTTCTCCACCATTCACTATTGAAATGATGATTTGTTCCTTTGTTTGAGCTGTCAGAGACACCTGGTGCTCCCAGGCATGGGGAGGCATGAGACCTTCACCCCCTTCTTCACATGATGAGGGGGAGAGAATTGTTAAAGCGTTGTTACCCCAAAATTTCAGATTCCTTATGTGTACCTGCTGTACCATTCATTTGTATGAGAACATATCCTGTTCTCTTTGAATGACAGGCGGCTTTGTTTACATTAGCCGCCTGCCTTTCTCCCTCTGTAACGGACGATCGCGAGTGAGCGAGCGGGGGTGGGACCGTGCCTCTGGCGGCGCGTGCTCGCCCCCTATTGGCTCGCAGGCGAGTGACGTACCCCTACGCCACTTTGCCTGCACGGGGCTGACCGCCGCAGTATATGTACTTGCGGCGGTCGGCAAGCGGTTAAACTGAATGGGTTGTTTTACAAGGTGATTGTTCAGAATCACTTTAACTCTGTGTAGGCTTAAATAGTGATTGAAGACAGCTCAGATTGTAAAATCGAGTGGTCAGGAGCTCAGTGAAGGTGAGTATTGCTGGTTGGTCCAGCCTCCAAATGGATGCCAGCTCAGTGTTCAGTTCCAATGTGCAGCTGATATGAACAAACCTGCTAATATCTTGTGGACAGAGCAGAGTGAAGGTAAGTATGCAGGTTCTTATGCCCCCCAGGAGCAGAAACCCCAGCTGAGTTTGTTTAGAGTGCACACCAATGAGCCAGAGGTATACAGGGTTAGCTACGATAATGCTTCAGCCACCACAAAACTACAGGTCAGTAACCTCCTTCCTTGGATGTACAGCAGCTTTGAGAACAGATCAGCAGTGGTGAGAATCTGCATTCTTACCTTCACTCTGCTCTGTCAACAAGATAATAGCAGCAGGTTTGGTCATATCAGCTGCACATTGGAACTTCACACATCTATATGTAGGCTGGGCGTACTGCTATCAGGAAAGTAGAGCATTGCACAATATGATTACTTGTAGATTTGTAAAAGTTTCACCATGGACTGTGATACAGCATTAGTTCCATAGGACTGTGGACTGAGCCCATCAGGGCTAATTATTCGTCAGCTGCTTTATTCCTCGAGAAGTCACTTTCAGTCATAGGCATGTGCAGGGGGTGTGCTGGGTGTGCCTGGGCACACCCTAATCTCCCTGTGTGGCAGATTCCCCCTGCTGATATTTCACCAAAGCCCTAAAAAAAGGTTGTAAAAAATAATAAAGAATGAAATAATAAAAATAAAAAATACTGACACCGTCCACTGCCCTACTGAGAACTCCACTGCTCTACTGACACCAGTTAATGTTTTAAAATATTTGGGTGCACACCCTAATGCAATAGGCTGCGCACACTTATGCTTTCAGTTATACTAGAAGTTGCAATCACACTGTGTATCTCCTTGAGACTCAATGTGACAATCGCTCCAACTTTGGAGCACTGGTTACATCAGAAGTTTGACCCCAGTCAGACCCCATTTTCTGCAATAAAACTGTTCTAATCAGTGAGATTTGAGTCGCTCTGACTTAGAAAAGGTTCCTGCACTACTTATGGTCCGACTTGCTTTGACTTCTCTTAAAGAAAGTTGTGCGGAAGTCGCACAGAAGTCGCGGACGGTGTGAACCTGGGCTGAGACCATATCCATAATCTGTCTTGGTGCAGGGTACCATTTTTCCATCTTAGGCTCTGGGTTTTTTTTATGGGAGGGAGTTGGGTTATATGGGTAGTGTGTAGGTCGGGGGGGATGGGGACTAGGTATTAGGGGGAGGAATTGAGGGAGGGGGACCTTGGGGGGTGGCACTGGATCTGTTGTTACATTTTTTTATATGGAGATTAATATAATATTTTTTATTAGCCTTTAGTAGGTGTCAGATCTGTATTTTTTATTGTTGGTTTGCAGGTAATGACATCTGGCCACCCATAGGCATTACATGGGTCTGTTTTGGAGTAAAAATCAGAATGGACAAGGAGGCCATACATGTGACATCCATTTCCGCTCCGATCCGACTCAGCAGGGATTCCTGCTTAGACAAAACGGAGGGCACAAATGTTAACAGAGGCCATAAAAACATTAAATGCTTCGTGTGAATGAGGCCTATCTGTTCCCTACTTTATACAAAACTAGAAAAAAAGTTTTGCTTTTACATAACACTTTTTAGGGCTCATTCACAGTAGTACCAAGGAATGCTATGCTTCTGAAAAACAATCTGTGTTCGGATTGCTTTTCAGAGGTGTTTGGCGGACAGTGAGGAGGCAATATGTCACCACCTTATTGCCTGCATGAGCCCCTAAATGCTGTTTTTCTGCCCTTAACAGTATAATATAGATCAAAGAGTGGAAACAACTGGATTATTGTATTATACATACAGTATATAAGTAATGATGTATAGGCTAGTAGAATGATAGGATCCTGATGTAGGGTAGTTGTAGAGTGTGGATTTAGTGTGGATGTATTATTACCTGAAAATGGTTTTAAAGGGGATAATATAATATATATACAGCTGCAAGAAAAAGTATGTGAACCCTTTGGAATGATATGGATTTCTGCACAAATTGGTTATAAAATGTGATCTGATCCTCATCTAAGTCACAACAATAGACAATCACAGTCTGCTTAAACTACTTCTAGTGATCTGTGGACAGATGAAACCAAAGTTGAGTTGTTTGGAAGAAACACACAACACTATATGTGGTGAAAAAGAGGCACAGCACACCAACATCTCCTGACCGTTGTGCACGTCTGATCTGCAACTACAGGAAACGTTTGGTTGAAGTTATTGCTGCCAAAGGAGGTTCAATCTGTTATTAAATCCAAGGGTTCACATACTTTTTCCACCTGCACTGTGAATGTTTACATAGCAACATTTCATTCTTTGTGTGTTATTAGTTTAAGCAGACTGTGATTGTCTATTGTTGTGACTTAGATGATGATCAGATCACATTTTATGACTAATTTGTGCAGAAATCCATATCATTCCAAAGGGTTCACATACTTTTTCTTGCAGCTGTATAATAAATTAGACTTGAGTGTTCTCAGTAGAGAATTCTGAAATTGAAGACAAGTGAATAAAAGATGAGGTTGGGGGGGGAGCAGGGTGTTATACAAAGTAATGTATATACAGTACTGTGCAAATGATTTAGTCAGGTGTGAAGAAATGCTGTAAATGAAGAATGCTTTCAGAAATAAAAGTGTTATTAGTTTATTTTTATCAAATAACAAATAGAAAATAAATTGACAGAAGAGAAATCCAAATCAAATCAATATTCGGTGTGACTGACCTTTGCCTTAAACCAGCATCAATTCTTCCAGGGACACTTACACACAGTTTTTGAAGGAACTCGGCAGGTAGGTTGTTTCACAAACATCTTGGAGAATAAAGGAAAGATCTTCTGTGGGTGCCGGCTTCCTCAATTCTCTCCTCATGTTATTCCAGACAGACTCCATGATGATGAGATCAGGGCTTTGTGAGGACCAAATCATCACTTCCAGGACTCCTTGTTTCTCTCTATGCTCAAGATAGTTCTTAACAACAATGGCTGTATGTTTGGGGTGGTTGTCCTGCTGATGGTATGGCATGATGGATCAGTATCTGCCTGTATTTCTCAGCATTGAGGACACCATTGATCCTGACCTAATCTTCTTCCGTGAAGACCACTTCTGGACAGACTTCTCTGGACAGTAGATGGGTGTACTCAGGGCCGGCCTTAGGTGTTCAGGCGCCCTGTGCGAGCTAATCACTAATAACATAGCCCCCCTTACATCATAGACCCCCACATCGAGCCCGCTTTAGATCAGAGACGCCCCACACAAAGCCCCCCTTAATTTAGAGCCCCCCCTACATCAGAGAGCCCCCACACACAGCCCCCCGCACACAGAGCCCCCCCTCACATCAGAGACCCACCTCACATCAGAGACCCCCACACAGAGCCCCCCTCACATCAGAGACCCCCCACACAAAGTCCCCCTCACATCAGTGACCCCCCACACAGAGCCCCCTTTACATCAAAGACCCCCCCACACAAAGCCCCCCTTAATTTAGAGCCCCCCTACATCATCAGAGAGCCCCCCCCACATCAGAGACCCACCTCACATCAGAGACCCCCACACAAAGCCCCCCTCACATCAGAGACCCCCACACAAAGCCCTCCTCACAACAGAGACCCCCACACAAAGCCCCCCTCACATCAGAGACCCCACACACAAAGCCCCCCTCACATCAGAGACCCCCACACAAAGCCCCCCTCACAACAGAGACCCCCCACACAAAGCCCCCCTCACATCAGAGACCCCACACACAAAGCCCCCCTCACATCAGAGACCCCCACACAGAGCCCCCCTCACATCAGAGACCCCACACACAAAGCCCCCCTCACATCAGTGACCCCCACACAGAGCCCCCCTCACATCAGAGACCCCACACACAGAGCCCCCCTCACATCAGAGACCCCCCACACAAAGCCCCCCTCACATCAGAGACCCACTACACAAAGCCCCCCTCACATCAGAGACCCCACACACAGAGCCCCCCCTCACAACAAAGACCCCCCACACAAAGCCCCCCTCACATCAGAGACCCACCTCACATCAGAGACCCCCACACAAAGCCCACCTCACATCAGAGACCCCCCACACAAAGCCCCCCTCACATCAGAGACCCACTACACAAAGCCCCCCCTCACATCAAAGACCCCACACACAAAGCCCCCCTCACATCAGAGACCCCCCACACAAAGCCCCCCTCACATCAGAGACCCACCTCACATCAGAGACCCCCACACAAAGCCCCCCTCACATCAGAGACCCACTACACAAAGCCCCCCCTCACATCAGAGACCCCACACACAGAGCCCCCCTCACATCAAAGACCCCACACTCAAAGCCCCCCTCACATCAGAGACCCCCCACACAAAGCCCCCCTCACATCAGAGACCACCCACACAAAGCCCCCCCCTCACATCAGAGACCCCCCCCACAAAGCCCCCCTCACATCAGAGACCCACCTCACATCATAGACCCCCACACAAAGCCCCCCTTACATCAGAGACCCCCCACACAAAGCCCCCCTCACATCAGAGACCCCCCCCCACAAAGCCCCCCTCACATCAGAGACCCCCACACAAAGCCCCCCCACATCAGAGACCCCCACACAAAGCCCCCCTCACATCAGAGACCCCCCACACAAAGCCCCCCTCACATCAGAGACCCCCCACACAAAGCCCCCTTCACATCAGAGACCCCCACACAAAGCCCCCCTCACATCAGAGACCCCCACACAAAGCCCCCCTCACATCAGAGACCCCACTACACAAAGCCCCCCTCACATCAGAGACCCCCCACACAAAGCCCCCCTCACATCAGAGACCCCCCCACACAAAGCCCCCCTCACATCAGAGACCCCCCACACAAAGCCCCCCTCACATCAGAGACCCCACACACAAAGCCCCCCTCACATCAGAGACCCCCACACAAAGCCCCCCTCACAACAGAGACCCCCCACACAAAGCCCCCCTCACATCAGAGACCCCACACACAAAGCCCCCCTCACATCAGAGACCCCCACACAGAGCCCCCCTCACATCAGAGACCCCACACACAAAGCCCCCCTCACATAAGAGACCCCCACACAGAGCCCCCCTCACATCAGAGACCCCCCACACGCAGCCCCCCTCACATCAGAGACCCACTACACAAAGCCCCCCTCACATCAGAGACCCCACACACAGAGCCCCCCCTCACATCAAAGACCCCACACACAAAGCCCCCCTCACATCAGAGCCCCCCCACACAAAGCCCCCCTCACATCAGAGACCCACCTCACATTAGAGACCCCCACACAAAGCCCCCCTCACATCAGAGACCCCCCACACAAAGCCCCCCTCACATCAGAGACCCACTACACAAAGCCCCCCTCACATCAAAGACCCCACACACAAAGCCCCCCTCACATCAGAGACCCCCCACACAAAGCCCCCTCACATCAGAGACCCACCTCACATCAGAGACCCCCACACAAAGCCCCCCTCACATCAGAGACCCCCCACACAAAGCCCCCCTCACATCAGAGACCCACTACACAAAGCCCCCCCTCACATCAGAGACCCCACACACAGAGCCCCCCCTCACATCAAAGACCCCACACACAAAGCCCCCCTCACATCAGAGACCCCCCACACAAAGCCCCCCCTCACATCAGAGACCCCCCCACAAAGCCCCCCTCACATCAGAGACCCACCTCACATCAGAGACCCCCACACAAAGCCCCCCTCACATCAGAGACCCCCCACACAAAGCCCCCCTCACATCAGAGACCCCCACACAAAGCCCCCCTCACATCAGAGACCCCCACACAAAGCCCCCCTCACATCAGAGACCCCACTACACAAAGCCCCCCTCACATCAGAGACCCCCCACACAAAGCCCCCTCACATCAGAGACCCCCCACACAAAGCCCCCCTGACATCAGAGACCCCCCACACAAAGCCCCCCTCACATCAGAGACCCCCCACACAAAGCCCCCTTCACATCAGAGACCCCCACACAAAGCCCCCCTCACATCAGAGACCCCCACACAAAGCCCCCCTCACATCAGAGACCCCACTACACAAAGCCCCCCTCACATCAGAGACCCCCACACAAAGCCCCCCTCACATCAGAGACCCCCCACACAAAGCCCCCCTCACATCAGAGACCCCCCACACAAATCCCCCCTCACATCAGAGACCCCACTACACAAAGCCCCCCTCACATCAGAGACCCCCCCACACAAAGCCCCCCTCACATCAGAGACCCCCCACACAAAGCCCCCCTCACATCAGAGACCCCCCACACAAAGCCCCCCTCACATCAGAGACCCCCCACACAAAGCCCCCTTCACATCAGAGACCCCACACACAGAGCCCCCCTCACATCAGAGACCCCCACACAAAGCCCCCCTCACATCAGAGACCCCCACACAAAGCCCCCCTCACATCAGAGACCCACTACACAAAGCTCCCCTCACATCAGAGACCCCACACACAAAGCCCCCCCTCACATCAGAGACCCCACACACAAAGCCTCCCTCACATCAGAGACCCCACAAACAAAGCCCCCTTCACATCAGAGACTCCCCCACACAAAGCCCCCCTCACATCAGAGACCCCCCACATCAGAGACCCTCTTACATCAGAGACTCCCCCACACAAAGCCCCCCTTACATCAGAGACCCCCTTACATCAGAGAGCCCCCCTTACATCACAGACCCCTTACATCAGAGCCCCCCCCCACATCAGAGAGCCCCCCTTACATCACAGACCCCCACACATAGCCCCTTTACATCAGAGCCCCCCTTACAAAGCCCCCCTCACACAGAGCCCCCCACATCAGAGACCCCCCTTACATTTTTTGAAGGAGACCTCACTTACCTCACGCTGTCTGCAGCTTTTTTTTTTTTTTTCTTTAAACTTCCCGCCCACACATCCCCTGGGGAGTGTGGGCGGGGCGGGAGGAGGCGGAGAAGGGGCGCGGCGAGGAGGAGCTGACGATCTCTCCTCTGGCGTCCTGCAGGGAGGAGAGATCTGTCACCATGGATCGGAGGCTGAGCTGTGTGTAATACACAGCTCGCCTCAGTAGGTGACCGAGGTGCCTGTGAGGTGACCGAGGCACAGCCGCACAGCGGGAGGTAAGCGGCGGCCACGGCCTGTGTTGACCCTGTCCAGGCCGCGGTCGCCGCTTACCTCCCGCTGTGCGGCCTGAATCGCCTGATCTTTTGCGAGCTGTGATGGCTGCACGGCGCCCTTGTTGCCCATGGCGCCCTTTGGGGCCGCACAGCTCGCACACCCCAAAGGCCGGCCCTGGGTGTACTGCTGCATTAAGTTTCCTTGGCCGACCATTGCGTCTATGGTCTTCAATGTTGCCTGTTTCTTTGTGCTTCTTCAAAAGAGTTTATTTGAAATGATGCTGGTTTGAAGCAAAAGGGTGGTCACAACAAATGTTGATTTAATTTAGATGTTTCTTCTATTCTCTCACTTTGCATTTTGTAAATCGATAAAAATAAACAAATAAAATATACTGTATATGTTTGAGGGCATTCTTACTTTACAGCATTTCTTCACACCTGCCTATAACTTTTGTACAGTACTGTACTGTATATAGACAGAGTATATATTAGGCTTGGCACAGACAGAGCTACACAGTTCCTACACAAGAGTGTAAATGTCGGTCAGAACTTTACACTATTCACAATCTTACAATAATGTTCCTGAAATGTATGATTTTGTGTTAATACATTTTAGATTTTCCATGGCGTCCGAGAATTGAAGATATGAGCCCTCTCATTCTGCAAGTAGGCCAGGAGACCAAAGTGACATGTAAAATCTCCAGTTATTTCCCGGGAAATCTAGGAGTGACTTGGCTGGAAAAGAAAGGGGAAACTTTAACCGGCCTTACAAAGAATTTATACAATTACCATATACCTGATATAAGACAAGAGAGAATGGCTGATAACACCTATCAGTGCTCCCCTTCCCTATTCATCACCCCGAGAAGAGACAAGGAGGATTTGGAATTTATCTGCAGAGTGGAACATCCCAGCCTGGAACACCCAATAGAACAAAGCACGGGACCACCTAGGATAAATGGTGAGTTTTATAAAAGAAATAAATGTATCCTTCAAAATAGTCATTGTAGCAGCAATGATAAAGCTAAACTCTGTGCAGATAAGATACAAAGGAACACAGCTCTCTATTCATTACTACATTATTTCCTTTATTTTTTTATTAAATACAAGCAGTGAAAATACTACCAATTCTTACTACAGGTACATCTCAAAAAATTAGAATATCATCAAAAAGTTAATTTATTTCAGTAATTCAATTTAAAAAGTGAAACCCTTTTATTTTATATAGATTCATTACACACAGAGTGATATATTTCAAGCATTTCTTTATTTTAACCACTTCAATACCGGGCACTTTTCCCCCTTCCCGCCCAGGCCAATTTCTAGCTTTTAGCGCTTTTGCATTTTGAATGACAATTAGGCGGTCATGCAACACTGTACCTAAACCAAATTTATGTCATTTTTTTCCCGCAAATAGAGCTTACTTTTGGTGGTATTTGATCACCGCAAGGTTTTTTCTTTTTTGCTAAACAAATAAAAAGAAAAGTTTTTTGTTTATGTTATAAAATTTTGTAAATAGATACATTTTTTCCTGCACTGATGAGGCCGCACTGACAGGCACTGATGGGGTGGCACTGATGGGGTGGCACTGATAGGCAGCACTGATATGCAACACTGATGGGCACTGATAGGTAGCACTGATATGCAGCACTGGTGGGCACTGATAGGCAGCACTGATGGGCACTGATAGGCCGCATTGATGGGCACTGATAGGCGGCACTGATGGGCACTGATAGGCGGCACTGGTGGGCAATAATGGGCACTGGTGGGCGGCACTGATAGATGGCAATGATGGGCACTGGTGGGCAGCACTGATGGGGAGGGCACTGGCAGGCAGCACTGATGGGGAGGGCACTGGTGGGCTCCCTGAGCTCTGATTGCCATCCCTGGTGGCCATGGGGGGCATCACTGGGGTCATGGGTGGGCATCACTGGGGTCATGGGTGGGCATCCCTGGGGTCATTGGTGGGCATCCCTGGTCGTTCTAGTGGCACCTCCCCCCCAAGGATCTGCACTGGTAATCAAGGCTCTTCCTATTTACTATGTGACCAGCTGTGATTGGACACAGCTGGTCACATGGTAAAGAGCCTACGTCAGTAGGCTCTTTACCGAGATCGGAGATGCGGCGTGTCAGAGTGCCAGGGGGCGTGCAGAGTGCATTATCCTGCCGCCGTCATATGACAGGGTGTCAGGATAATACAACCAACTTCCTGCCGTCAACTAGTGAAAACACAAAATTTTGTATCTCATAAAATTAGAATATTGTGGAAAAGTTCAATATTGTAGACTCATGGTGTCACACTTTAATCAGCTAATTAACTCAAAACACCTGTTAAGGTTTCCTGAGCCTTTAAATGATCTCTCAGTTTGGTTCAGTAGGTTAAACAATCATGGGGAAGACTGCTGACCTGACAGTTGTCCATAAGACAGTAATTGACACCCTCCATAAGGACGGTAAGTCACAAAAGGCCATTGCTAAAGAAGTTGGCTGTTTACTGAGTGCTGTATCCAAGCATAATAATGGAGAAATAAATGTAAGGGAGGGTACTGCGCTTCAGGTGTGATATAGTGTGAATCGGTATATCGAAGGTATATAGGTTTTCAATTAAAAATCAAAAAAAGATATTTAATTGTTATAGCATCATTGAGTTTATAAATAAATAAATAGTGTTCTTATTAAAGAGGGGAAAAGTGCTGGTGTGCAATGTTCAGTTCATCAATCATACCATCATTAATTTAAATGCAAATCAGTTAATAGCTGAATAATTCAAAATAATACTGATAATCAACTCTTAATAGAAATAATATAAATAAAGTAATATATATGCAAATTAAATGGTGAATTGATTTTGTGCAAATAATTAATAAAATGCAATAAATTTAAAGTGCTTCATGTGCAGAAAAAATGGTGAATTATTGTTGTGCAAATAACCGATTCTTTATAAAGTGCAAATACATACAGTATATTAGGGCAACAGATCAGCTGTTATTTTCCAGTGCAAACTTCAATGGTGTATGGTATTCCAAAATATTCAATAAACTAAAAGTGCTAAAAGTGACAATTTCCCAATATTTCCTTCTTTATATTCAGTCATCCTTATTTTTTCCAACAACCTCCTCTACCTTAGGAAAACGTGAACAGAGGTGCTCTTCAGTGGTGGCACTTCTAGGTGCACTAACTGCTCACCTTAATTTTATAAGAAATACGCCTGTGTTATTATTGCGAGGGTAAGTACAGTAGGGATCGAAAGTTTGGGCACCCAAGGTAAAAATTTGTACTAATGTGCATAAAGAAGCCAAGGAAAAATGGCAAAATCTCCAAAAGGCATCAAATTACAGATTATACATTCTTATAATATGTCAACAAAAGTTAGATTTTATTTCTATCATTTACACTTTCAAAATAACGGAAAACAAAAAAATGGCATCTGCAAAAGTTTGGGCACCCTACAGAGTTTATATCTTGTACTGCCCCCTTTGGCAAGTATCACAGCTTGTAAACGCTTTTTGTAGCCAGCCAAGAGTCTTTCAATTCTTGTTTGAGGTATCTTTGCCCATTCTTCCTTACAAAAAAAAGTCTTCCAGCTCTTTGAGATTTCTGGGCTGTCTGTCACGCTCTGCTCTTTTAAGGTCTATCCATAGATTTTCAATTATGTTGAGGTCAGGAGATTGTGAAGGCCATGGCAAAACCTTCAGTTTACGCCTCTTGATGTAATCCCCCGTGGATTTCGAGGTGTGTTTAGGATCATTATCCATTTGTAGAAGCCATCCTCTCTTTAACTTCAGCTTTTTCACAGATGGCATCAAGTTACCATCCAAAATTTGCTGAAAGTTTATTGAATCCATTTTTCCTTCTACTCGTGAGATGTTCCCTGTGCCACTGGCTGCAATACAATCCCAAAGCATTATTGATCCACCCCCATGCTTAACAGTTGGACAGAGGTTCTTTTCATTAAATTCTGTGCCCCTTCTTCTCCAAACGTACCTTAATTCATTCCGGCCAAAAAGTTCAATTTTAACCTCATCGGTCCGGTCGACAGAACTTGTTTCCAAAATGCATCAGGCTTGTCTATATGTTCATTTGCAAAGTTCAAATGCTGATTTTTGTGGTGAGGACATAGAAGAGGTTTTCTTCTGATGACTCTTCCATGAAGACCATATTTGTACAAGTATCTCTTTATAGTGGAATAGTGTACCACAACTCCAGTGTCTGCCAGATCTTTCTGGAGGGATCCTGCAGTCAAACGTGGGTTTTGAATTGTTTTTCTCACAATCCTGCGAGCTGTTCTGTCTGATATTTTTCTTGGTATTCCAGATCTTGCTTTAACTTTCACTGTTCCTGATGACTGCCATTTCTTAATTACATTCCGAACAGAGGATATTGACATCTGAAAACGCTTTGCTATCCTCTTATAGCCTTCTCCAGCCTTGTGAGCGTCAACTATTTTCAGTTTCAGTTTTCTAGACAACTGCTTAGAAGATCCCATGGTGCTGATTGTTGGGGCAAGGTCAGATGAGTCTGGGCATTTAAAACCTTTGAGATTGACATCACCTGGTCTTCCCAGACGATGATTGAGAACAATCCATGACACTGGCAGGTCTCAGCCCTCAGCAAAGGGGGCAGTGCATGCTATAAATTCTGAAGGGTGCCCAAACTTTTGCAGACACCATTTTTTTTTTGTTTTCTGTAATTTTGAAAGTGTAAATGATGGAAATAAAATCTAACTTTTGTTGACATATTATAAGAATGTCTAATCTGTAATTTGATGCCTTTTGGAGATTTTCTCCATCTTTCCTTGGCTTCTTTATGCACATTAATACAAATTTTTACCTGGGGTGCCCAAACTTTCGATCCCCACTGTATATCTCCTCCACTCGTGTCTCAGCTTTAGGATCTCAAGGGGACTGTGGTTTCTCTTTAATGGGAACACTCCTTTCTCTGCCTCGTAAGTGGTCCTTATAGCTCAGTGAAATAAGGGGGCCATCATAGTGTAGATTTATATAAGATTTATTTCCAAAAAAACATCAATAATATCACAGGCGTATTTCTTATAAAATTAAGGTGAGCAGTTAGTGCACCTAGAAGTGCCACCACTGAAGAGCACCCAGTGGCGGCTGGTGCTCAAAATTTTTGGGGGGGCGCAAAAAGAAAAATGTAATAGGTATTGCTTCGTGGCAAAAAATGCGGTAAAAAAATTGCATGACTTTGAGGTGATGGTACAGGCATGGCACAGGTGATGGTACAGGCATGGCACATGTGATAGTATAGGCATGGCACAGGTGATGGCACAGGTGATGGCACAGGCATGGCACAGGTGATGGTACAGGCATGGCACAGGTGATGGTACAGGCATGGCACAGGTGATGGTATAGGCATGGCACAGGTGATGGTACAGGCATGGCACAGGTGATGGTATAGGCATGGCACAGGTGATGGCACAGGCATGGCACAGGTGATGGCACAGGCATGGCACAGGTGATGGTACAGGTGATGGCACAGGCATGGCACAGGTGATGGTACAGGCATGGCACAGGTGATGGTACAGGCATGGCACAGGTGATGGTATAGGCATGGCACAGGCATGGCACAGGTGATGGCATAGGCATGGCACAGGTGATGGCATAGGCATGGCACAGGTGATGGTACAGTCATGGCACAGGTGATGGCACAGGCATGGCACAGGTGATGGTATAGGCATGGCACAGGTTATGGCACAGGCATGGCACAGGTGATGGTATAGGCATGGCACAGGTGATGGCATAGAGGTGATGGCACAGGTGATGGTATAGGCATGGCACAGGTGATGGCATAGGCATGGCACAGGTGATGGTATAGGCATGGCACAGGCATGGCGCAGGTGATGGTATAGGCATGGCACATGTTATGGCACAGGCATGGCACAGGTGATGGTATAGGCATGGCACAGGTGATGGCATAGGCATGGCACAGGTTATGGTACAGGTGATGGCACAGGCATGGCACAGGTGATGGTACAGGCATGGCACAGGTGATGGCATAGGCATAGCACAGGTAATGGTATAGGCATGGCACAGGTGATGGCATAGGCATGGCACAGGTGATGGTACAGGTGATGGCACAGGTGATGGCATAGGCATGGCACAGGTGATGGTACAGGTGATGGCATAGGCATGGCACAGGTGATGGTACAGGCATGGCACAGGTGAGGGCACAGGTCAGCTTCAATCACTTACCTTCTGACGGCGGCAGGATGGCGGAATTCCAGGAACCGAGACGAGCAGCGCCATGGACGTCCTCCTCTTCAGTCTTCTGTCTTCCGGTCCGGGCGGCGGGAAGGAGCTCGGGCGGTGACGGTGCGTGACTGACGCACGCACCGGCACCGCCCCCATTGCGAGTCAGCGATGTCCTGGATGATGATTGGTCCAGGCTGGAGACTGGACCAATCACAGCCAGGATATCACGAAGGTGGGGGTGGCTCAGCGCTTTTTCCTGCGCCCAGGTTACGCCCCCAGAAGGCAGCCAATCGGCACCTCTTCTGGGTCGTAAACCCCACCCCCACCCCTAGCCACCAGGCCCAGCGCATAGGCCTGCGAACACAATTTTTTTTTTTTTTTCAAAACTTTATTTGTACTTTTTGTAATTTTTTCTTTTTTTTTTAAATTTTTTGTTTTCTTTTTTTTTAGGGAATAGGGGGGGCGGCGCTCTGGTGCCCCCTATGCACGGGCCGCCACTGAGAGCACCTCTGTTCACGTTTTCCTAAGGTGGAGGAGGTTGTTGGAAAAAATAAGGACGATTGAATATAAAGAAGGAAATATTGGGAAATTGTCACTAAAAAAATTGGACACTATAGCACTTTTAGTTTATTGAATATTTTGGAATACCATACACCATTGAAGTTTGCACTGGAAAATAACAGCTGATCTGTTGCACTTATATATATATTTGCACTTTATAAAGAATCGGTTATTTGCACAACAATAATTCACCATTTGTTCTGCACATGAAGCACTTTAAATTTATTGCATTTTATTTTTTATTTTTTTCCAAATTTATTAATTATTTGCATAAAATCAATTCACCATTTATTTGCACATATAGCACTTTATTTATATTATTTCTATTAAGAGTTGATTGTCAGTATTATTTTGAATTATTCAGCTATTAACTGATTTGCATTTAAATGAATGATGGTATGATTGATGAACTGAACATTGCACACCAGCACTTTTCCCCTCTTTAATAAGAACACTATTTATTTATACACTCAATGATGCTATAATAATTGAATATCTTTTTTATTTTTAATTGAAAACCTATATACCTTTGATATACCGATTCGCACTATATCACCCCTGAAGCGCAGTACCCCCCCTTACATTTATTTCTCCATTAGACTGTTTTAGGTACCAGTTATTGTACTTGCAGCATCAGGGGCACAATTGTTATAATTCCTATGACAACGCAAGAATTACACCCATATAATAAAATCATAATAATGGAAAGTTGGGTAGAAGGAATAAGTGTGGTAGAAGAAGGTGCATAAGCAACAGGGATAACCACAGCCTTGAAAGGATTGTGAAGCAAAGACCATTCAAGCATTTGGAGGAGATTCACAAGGAGTGGACTACGGCTGGTGTCAGTGTTTCAAGAGCCACCACACACAGACGTATCCAGGACATGGGCTACAACTGTCGCATTGCTTGTGTTAAGCCACTCCTGAACCAGAGACAACGTCAGAAGTGTCTTACCTGGGCTAAGGAGAAAAAGGACTGGACATTTGCTCAGTGGTCCAAAGTCCTCTTTTCGGGTGAAAGTAAATTTTGCATTTCATTTGGAAATTAAGGTCCCAGAGTCTGGAGGAAGAGTGGGGAGGCACAGAATCCAAGTTACATGAGATCCAGGGTGAAGTTTCCACAGTCAGTGATGATTTGGGGAGCCATGTCATCTGCTGGTGTTGGTCCTCTGTGTTTTATTAAGTCCAAAGTCAGCGCAGCCTTCTACCATGAAATTCTAGATCCCTTCATGCTTCCCTCTGCTGACCAGCTTTATGGAGATGCTGATTTCATTTTCCAGCAGGACTTGGCATCGCCCACACTGCTAAAAGTACCAATACCTGGTTTAATCTCCATGGTATCACTGTGCTTGATTGGCCAGCAAACTCGCCTGACCTACACCCCATAGAGAATCTGTGGGGTATTGTCAAGAGGAAGATGAGAGACACCAGACCCAACAATGCAGACAAGCTGAAGGTCACTATCAAAGAAACCTGGGCTTCCATAACACCTCAGCAGGGCCACAGGCTGATCACCTCCATGCCACGCTGCATTGATGCAGTAATTCCAGCAAAAGGAGCCCCTGACCATGTACTATACTCTACATGGACTTACTTTTCAGTAAGCCAACATTTCTTTATTATAAATCCTTTTTTTTAATTGGTCTTATGTAATTTTCTAATTTTCTGAGATACTGAATTTTAGGTTGTCACAAGAAAGAAATGCATGAAATATACAGTAATCCCCCGCTCCATCGCGGTTCAGTTTTTGCGGTCCCGGTAATTCACGTTTTTTTTGTAATGTTATTTTACTATATAAATCATTAAAAATGAAATATTTTTGTGTTTTCCATAGCTCTTGCTATGTCTCTTAGTATCTTTTATGTGTTTAAATGAGTTTCTATTGTTTTAAAAGTGTGTTTAAAGACCTTAAAATGCTTTTACACGTACAGTGACAGTAAAAAAAACATGCCTGCAATGCATTTTAATAGGGTTTTTCTATTTCGCGGATTTTCACTTTTCGCGGCTGGGTCCGGGTTTACTGTATCTCTCTGTGTATAACACATCCATATGAACTGAATTACTGAAATAAATTAACTTTTTGATGATATTCTAATTTTTGAGATGCACCTGTATATCAGCCTCTTGCAGTCTCATGTACAGCAGGGCTCAGACTGGGAGAGGTAGAAGAAATACAAGGAGCTGCTTTTGTGATTGGCTGACTAATTTTCTCTGAAGTCCACACTAAGATCATAATAATATAAAAGCTACATTCGATTTATTTTCTTTTTTTTCTCAGCACAGTTTCACTTCCTACACAGAACCCATCACATTTGTGAGATACAGCCCAAGAGGATGCTACATTCCCCTTCTGCAATGTCAGCCAGAGCCCCTTCCCCCACTATCACCTAAAACCCCTAAACCCCTTTACCTCCTGAAATGTCAGCCATCTCACACCCTTCACTATCACTTAACCCCCCCCCCCCTTCTTCCTAAAATGTCAGACATTCCCACAATTACACAATACCCCTAACCAATAGCAGCCAGCCCTACCCCTTTCCTATTTTCCTATGCCTAAATTATCACCCAAATCCCCACACACACTATTACCCCAAACCTCGATGCACTCTTAGACAAATCACCACTGTACATTCACCCAGACTGCCCTCCTGCACCACACCTGCAGCCCCACTCAATCTGCTGATCCCACACCCCACTTTCTTTCAGCACTTACTGCCTTGCACCCCCTACTCCTTTTAGATTATCACCATCCCTGCAGTCCTCCTTCCCTTCACATTTAATGCACCTGCAGCCCCCCCCCTTCTTTCACCACCCACCATGCCGAAGCCCCCACTTCTCAAACCAATCACACAGCCTGCAAGCCCCTCCTTCCATCATGTTGCACCTGCCATCTCTCAGCACTCACAGCACCAGCAGCTATATATATTTTACATAGTTACATAGTTAGTGAGGTTGAAAAAAGACACCAGTCCATCCAGTTTAACCCATAATGTGTGTGTGTTTGCTGCTAACCGTACATTGTATACCCCTTTATGTTGTGGTCTTTAAGGTGCCCATCTAACAGTTTTTTTTAAACTATCGATGCTCCCTGCTGATACCACTGCTTGTGGAAGAGAATTCCACATCCTCACTGCTCTGACAGTAAATAACCCCTTACATAGTTTAAGGATAAACAGTTTTTCTTCTAGATTTAGTGAGTGGCCATGTGTCTTATTGTATTCCCTTTCTCTGAAAAGTTTGATCCTTATGCTAGGGTCGCCAGTACAATATTTGTACATTGATATCATATCCCTCCTCAACAGTGGTGTATTTAGGTTTTGTGCTGCCCTAGGCCTGACTAAGTTTGTGCACCCCCTAATTTAAATATGACCCACCCCTTCCTGTAAAGGCCACACCCTTCCTGTTTATGCCCTGCCTTGACATCTGTACACCGCAGACCACAACCACAGTCTATCTGTGCCCATCAGCATAACCTTATCAGTTCCCATAAGTTAAGCCTCATCAGTGGCCATTAGTACAGCCCCATCAGTGGCCCCCAGTGTAGCCTATCAGTGCCCATTATTGCAGCCTATCATACCGGCAGGTAGCAGTGTGACTGCTTTATGGGGGTGCCAGACTGATTTGCCTCCTGGACCCTGCCCTCTGGCTCAGTTCGACCCATAATACTGGCACTAAACTAAAAGTGTAGCACAGGTCGGCGGGGACCCTTTGCGTGCGGGAGGCAGGAGGAGGCTGTATTTTTCATGCAGTGTGCAGCTTTTTTGCTGCCCCCCTGCAAAGTGCCGCCCTAGGCCTGGGCCTTGTCAGCCTAGGCCAAGATACAGCACTGCCCCTCAATCATCTCTTCTCCAGAGAGAATAAGTTTAATGCTTGTAGTCTTTCGTAAAGAGAAAAGTCAGGCAGGGAGCACGTCCAATATACGGTCAAGCCATAGGCTGGAGAGAGATGTCCAAGGGCATGGGACTTTTGAGGCATAGATTCAATGGTGGCAACAAATTATCCAACAAGGACCAAGGACATGGCTCCCTCTGCATGGAGTACCAGGATCGCTACTTTTGCTGTGAAAATAGCACGCAGAGACCAGTATACAAACAGGAAATTGGACTTATTCCTCTTTCTTATTCCCCTGGTCATTGCATCTCTGCCCTGGTCAGTGGTCTGGTCCAGTACTCACCTTTTTGGGAAGTCCCCGGCTCTGGATCATCTCCCCCTGACCATTGCCGTGTCACTACTGTGCTATGCCTTGCACCATGGATGGTAGTCGTTTCTTAAATAAAATGAATCAGTAGAAGGATTACAGTTTTCTGGTCCCTGAATAAGCCAATATTTGAGGTTTCATACCTCGGCGAAACATGTAGGACCTATGTCATCCATATTATTACTACCTATGATTCATTTATTCAGTGTGGAAAATGCTAATGCACATGTCTGTTTTTCTATGTTTTTAAAAAAAATGTTATTTGTAATAAAATTTATTTTTATATATTACATTTTTGGTCCTTGTTGGATAATTTGTTGCCACCATTGAATCTATGCCTCAAAAGTCCCATGCCCTTGACAGGACGCAGTCCGCTTATCTCTCCAGCCTATGGCTTGACCGTATATCAAACGTGCTCCCTGCCTCACTATTCTCTTTACTAATGTTTTAAGGGATGTGGCAATGGGTATCAGGACAAAATCCCCCCCAGACAATATCCCCCGGACATTATCCCCCGGGACAATATCTCCCTGGAAAACATCCCCCTGGACATAATCCCCCCTGGACAACATCCCCCCGGATAATATCCCTCCGGGACAACATCTCCCGGGACAATATCCCCCCGGAAAACATCCCCCTGGACTTAGGGTTAGGGTTAGAGGGGGGATATTGTCCGGGGGGATATTGTCCAGGGAGGATATTGTCCGGGGGGATGTTGTCCAGGGGGGATATTGTCCTAGAATTGTGGCAATGATTGGTGGATTAATGTAACCCAGTATTCCTCTAATTCTCTTTCCCTGCTTGTAGTCTTTCCTCGTAGCTGATGTCCTCCATTCCCCTAATTATTTTTGTTGCCCTTCTCTGGACTCTCTCCAGTTCCAGCACATCCTTCCTGAGGACCGGTGCCCAGAACTGGACAGCATACTCCAGATGTGGCCGGACCAGAGTCTTGTAGAGTGGGAGAATAATCTCTTTATTTCTGGAGTGAATCCCTTTTTTATACATGCCAGTATTCTGTTGACTTTGCATGCCACTGCCAAGCCTGTTGTCCACTAGTACTCCCAGATCCTTTTCCATCTTAGATTCACCCAGAGGTTTCCCCCCTAGTAAGTAGCTTTCTTTCGTGTTTCTGATGCCCAAGTGCATTACTTTACATTTTTCAACATTAAACCTCATCTGCCATGTAGTTGCCCACCCCATTATTTTGTTCAGGTCTGCTTGTAGGGTTACAATGTCATGCATAAGAGATATATTTTCACCACCTACTATGGGTGCAGCGCACCATGTCTGTAATCTCCCTTCTCTCACCACCCAGCTTTCCTGCAGCCCCCCTTTCCTTACTAGTCTCCAGCTCTACACCACCTTCGCTGAGCTCCAACCACATCTGCCACTTCCCTTCCCTCAGCATCCACTGTGCCTGCAACCCCCATTCCTCACACTACCCACTACATCTACACCCCTCTTCTCTCCCCACCATCCATGCATGCACCCCTCTTCTCTCCCCACCATCCATGCATGCACCCCTCTTCTCTCCCCACCATCCGTTCGGTTCGGCCAGAACACCCGAACTTCCTGAACGTTCGGCCCGGATTTCAGAACCCCATTGAAATCAATGGGAACCGAACTTCGGTAAACAAAAAACCCAATTTTGAAGCCCTAAAACCCAATAAATGCCCCTAAAAAGTGCCTAGGGTTCTGGGTCATGCCCCAGAGACTATTAATCACACAAAAAAAAGTTCTTTAAAAATTGTAATTTTTGATAGAGAGCCAATTATTGAAAAATAAAAAAAAATTCTTTGGATTTAGTGTCTGGGGGGGTCTAAAAAGTATACCTGTGAAGTTTCAGCTCTGTAGCATGTCCAGAACCAGAAAAAAAAGTTTGTTTGTATTAGAATTAATATAGAACATGGATATGGCTCCGCTATTTTCACACCTTGCCGGTTTTCAGCAGGCCTTTTTTTGGGCATTTTGTGGGGTTCTTTGGAGGCAGGCATAACATCAGAACTTCTGTGTAGGGGTATATATACACACACACATGTATGTATATATACATACACATATATAGGTGTGAAAGGAGCAGAAACCTATGCTTGCGCTAGTTAAAAAATTAACACCCATATGGCTTCTCTCCTATCACACCTATATATGTGTAAGTGTATATATACATATAATTATGTGTGTATATATACCCCTATACACAAGTTCAGATGTTATGCCTGCCTTCAAAGACCCAAAGAAATGCCTGCAACAACACACCTGGGCGTTTTTTTTTTTTTGGGCGCTAGCGTTTTTTTGGGCATTTTTTTGGCGTCTTTGGAGGCAGGCATAACATCTGAACTTCTTTGTAGGGGTATATATACACACATACTTATATATATATATATACACCTACATATATATAGGTGTGAAAGTAGCAGAAATCTATGCTTGTGCTAATGAAATAATTAACACCCATATGGCTTCTCTGCTATAACACCTATATATGTGTAAGTGTATAAATACATATAACATGTGTGTATATATACCCCTATACAGAAGTTCAGATGTTTTGCCTGCCTCCAAAGACCCCAAAAAAATGCCTGCAACAACACACCTGGGTGTTTTTCTTTTTGGCGCTAGCGTTTTTTTTGGGCGTCTTTGGAGACATGCATAACATCTGAACTTCTTTGTAGGGGTATATATACACACATACTTATATGTATATATACACCTACATATATATAGGTGTGAAAGTAGCAGAAATCTATGCTTGCGCTAATGAAATAATTAACACCCATATGGCTCCGCTCCTATCACACCTATATATGTGTAACTGTATAAATACATATAAGTATGTGTGTATATATACCCCTACAAAGAAGTTCAGATGTTATGCCTGCCTCCAAAGACGCCAAAAAAATGCCCAAAAAAACGCTAGCGCCAAAAAAAAAAAACGCCCAGGTGTGTTGTTGCAGGCATTTTTTTGGGGTCTTTGGAGGCAGGCAAAACATCTGAACTTCTGTATAGGGGTATATATACACACATGTTATATGTATTTATACACTTACACATATATAGGTGTTATAGCAGAGAAGCCATATGGGTGTTAATTATTTAATTAGGGCAAGCATAGTGTTCTGCTACTTTCACACCTATATATGTGTAGGTGTGTATATATACCCCTATACAGAAGTTCAGATGTCATGCCTGCCTCCAAAGACCCCAAAAAAATTCCCCCAAAAAAAGCCTGCAATAACACACCTGGACGGTTTTTTTTGCCGCAGGCATTTTTTTGGGCATTTTTTTGGGGTCTTTGGAGGCAGGCAAAACATCTGAACTTGTGTATAGGGGTATATATACACACATACTTATATGTATTTATACAGTTACACATATATAGGTGTGATAGGAGCGGAGCCATATGGGTGTTAATTATTTAATTAGCGCAAGCATAGTGTTCTGCTACTTTCACACCTATATACTGTATGTGTATATATACATACATGTGTGTGTGTATATATATACCCCTACACACAAGTTCAGATGTCATGCCTGACTCCAAACATGTCCTCAAAAAAGCCCTATAAATGCCTGCAGCAAAAAGCAGGCTGACAGGGGAGAAGCCATATCGCTGTTCTATAAGTGACCTAAGAGAAACAATCTTTTCTCTATAGCGGTCACCCTGACATGGAAGGGTTTTGTCACCCTGCCATAGCAGTCAGAGTCAGTTAACCCTACACTACACTATGGTCCCCTTACACTTAACACTTTCCCTACAGGAACTAGATTTTTTAATCTAACTAAAGTGGAAAAAAGCACCCTAACTACACTAGATATCCCTTTCCTGACAGTAATAATTGCTAAATGACACTTGGAAGAGAGTGGAAGTAGTTCTGTTACTTCTGCTTCAATGTCCCTGTATTACAATGCTAGGAATTTGGCGGGGCTATCTTATATACTGGGGGGCGTATTCACTACTGATTGGCCTCTGGACCCCCTAGTCACTCCAATCACATTCCTAGCATTCTCCTGCCCCCTCAATTGGCTTTTACTGATGGTTCTGGTCCAATCACAGGCTTTTAAAGCCCATTTCCTGTACCATTGCATTTTGGTCGGTTCTGGTTGCCGAATTCCGAACTTTTTGGGCAAAAAGTTCGGAATTCAGCCGAACCTCGAACAGCCAATGTTCGGGCTGAACCGATGGTCGACCCGAACCGTTCGATCATCCATAATAGATAGATCTAGGCCAATCTCTGTTGGTAATTGTATTTATTTCCTTTCAGTACCCCCCCAGGAGCTGAAAGCTGTAAAATTCACCCTCCTCCGATCAGACCAGGTTCTCTGTTCTCTGAGTTTAATGAAGTTTTACCCCCAAAACATTGACATAACATGGAGCTATACAGAACGGCAAACTAAAACTTTACCGTCAATCAAGAAAATCATTCAAACCGACAATGAGAAAACATTTGATGCCAAAAGTAAATGTACCATTCCCTGGAAATATTTCAAATCCTCGGTGCGTGTGACCTGGAAACATGACTCACTAAAGGAGGCCGGATACCGAAATCTGTCTATAACAGGTACTGCAATTCATAAACCTATAATAAGTGCACTATATGGTATATTCACAAGTAGAGCTAAACCCTAATTGGATGATATTTATTTTGCCAAAGAACTGTGTACAATAAATAATTGCCATATTTTTTCCTTCCTTTTTTTTGCTTCTCAATGCTGCTGATCCCTTCCAGCCTCTTTCAGCCACTTCCTGTCTCCATGCTGTCACCCCAGTGTCAGCTGCACATCATTGCTCTGGACTGTCTTTGTGATGGTGATAATGGTGTACCAGGCATTGGTACTGGCACTTGTACTTACCACCCGGGGTGCATGTGACTAAGGTGACAATACAGGAGCACAACTGGAAGACAGTTGTCACTCTGTAACAGGAAGTGCCTGTATCCATGGCAGGATTACCAGGTATTATTTTAATAAAAGCTGTGGATTTGAAGATTGAAAATAACTTTTTACATTACATTGACATGTAGAAGATTATATGGGATTTTAGTGATTGGGTTTACACTTAACCACTTAAGGACCAGGCCTATTTCTGACACTTGTTGTTTACAAGTTAAAATCAGTATTTTTTGCTAGAAAATTATTTAGAACCCAGAAAACATTATATATTTTTTTAGCAGAGAACCTAGACAATAAAATGTTGATAATTGCGATATTTTTTGTCACGCGATATTTGCGCAGCGGTCTTTCAAACACAATTGTTTTGGAAAAAATACATTTCATTGCATTTTAAAAAAACTAAACAGTAAAGTTAGCCCGATTTATTTTATATTGTGAAAGAGAATGTTACACCGAGTAAATAGATACCTAACATGTTATGCTTCAAAATTGCGCACGCTCGTGGAACGGCGACAAACATTGGTATCTTAAAAATCTCAATAGGCGACATTTTAACATTTTTTACAGTTTACCTCTTTAGAGTTACAGAGGAGGTCTAGTGCTAGAATTATTGCTCTTATTCCAACAATCGCGGCTATACCTCACATTTGTGGTTTGAACAATGCCCCTTAAAATTTCCCACATTTTGTCATGTTACAACCATAAACGTAAATGTATTTTATTGGGATTTTATGTAATAAACCAACACAAAGTGGCAAATAATTGTGAAGGGGAAGGAAAATGATAAATAATTTTCACATTTTTTTACAAATAAATATCTGAAAAGTGTGGCGTGCATTTGTATTCACCCCCCTTTACTCTGATACCCCTAACATCTAGTGGAACCAATTGCCTTCAGAAGTCACCTAATTAGTAAATAGAGTCCACCTCTGTGTAATGTAATTTCAGTACAAATACAGCTGTTCTATGAAGCCCTCAGAGGATTTCTAGAGAACCTTAGTGAACAAACAGCATCATGAAGGCCAAGGAACACACCAGACAGGTCAGGGATAAAGTTGTAGAGAAGTTTATAGCAGGGTTAGGTCAAAAAAGAAATCCCAAGCTTTGAACATCTCACAGAGCACTGTTCAATCCATCATCTGAAATTGGAAAGAGTATGGCACAACTGCAAACCTACCAGAGCAATAATCAGAGAAGCAGCCAAGAGGCCCATGGTAACTCTGGAGGAGTTGAAGAGATCCACAGCTCAGGTGGGAGGATCAACTATTAGCTGTGAACTCCACAAATCTGGCCTTTATGGAAAAGTGTCAGAAGGCCAAAAGAAGTCCTATTTGTGAGAGGCCATGTGGGGGACACGGCAAACATGTGAAAGAAGGTTCTCTGGACAGATGAGACCAAAATTGAAGGTTTTGGCCTAAAAAAAAAAACGCTATGTGTGACGGAAAACTAACACTGCACATCACCCTGAAGACACCATCTCCACTGTGAAACATGGTGGTGACAGTATCATGTTGTAGAGATGCTTTTCTTTAGCAGGGACAGGGAAGCTGATCAGAGTTGATGGGAAGATGGATGGAGCCAAATACAGGGCAATCTAAAGCCCCGTACACACGTACGGATCGTCGTCATACAAACGTCGGCGGACGAAAGATCTGCCGATTGTACGCATGTTAGTATGGTGCCTCCGACAGCTGTCTGCGCACAATCCGCGGACAAGAGTCTTTCTTGCAAACATGAAAATTTTTGTCTGCGGACACCAGAACGGACGATTGTTCGCCTGTCAGTACAGAAATCAGCCGACAGACCGCAGATTTGCAAGACTGGGCATGCTCAGAAAATAAAAAACACAGGGAAAGTTAACCATTACATGACATCACTTCTGCAGTCAGCTGAAGTCTGCGGACAAAATTCTTGTGCTGTCCTTGTGCTGTCTTTGCACTTTTCAACAGACACCGACATCCCGGGGAGAAAAGACGAACGTTTGTATGACGACGATCCGTACGTGTGTACGGGGCTTTAGAAGAAAACCTGTTAGAGTCTGCAAAAGACTTGAGACTAGGGCAGAGTTTCACCTTCCAGCAGGACAACGACCCTAAACATACAGCCAGAGCTACAATGGAATGGTTTACATCAAAGCATATTTATGTGTTAGAATATCCCAGTCAAAGTCCAGACCTAAATACAACTGAGAATCTGTGGCAAGACTTGAAAATTGCTGTTTACAGACGCTCTCCATCCAATCTGACAGAGCTTGAGATATTTTGCCAAGAAGAATGGGCAAAAATGTCCCTCTCTAGATGTGCAAAGCTGGTAGAGACATCACCAAAAAGACTTGCAGCTGTAATTGCAGGGAAAGGCGGTTCTACAAAGTATTGACTCAGGGGGGTGAATACAAATGCACACCACACTTTTCACATATTTATTTGTAAAAATTCTGAAAACCATTTATCATTTTCCTTCCACTTCACAATTTTGTGGCACTTTGTGTTGGTTTATCACATAAAATCCCCAAAAAAATACATTTATGTTTTTGGTTGTAACATGACAAAATGTGGAAAATGTCAAGGGGGTATGAATACTTTTTCAAGGCATTGTAAATACACATATCAGTAGTCATGTCACCTGTCCCATGTCAGTGCACAGGTCTGCTCATACCACCTCCATAGCACCTGTGGTATTCCATTACATTTTGCCTCAGCTTCATATTAATTGCAATTTTGTATTAGCTGAAATCCATGCAATTAGAGTTACAAAGCCAATCAAATGGTATTCTGGGTATAATCAATGCGGTTTGATTTACAGATCTTCCCTGGCGCCCTGTGATAGAAGAAATAGACAAAATGCCAATACTTGAGAACACCGAGGCCAACCTGAAGTATAAAATCTCTCAGTACCTCTCACCAAGTGAGCTCTCTGTGAGCTGGCATAAGAAAGAGAAGAATGGAAAACGGACCCCTCTTCCAAATTATATTTCAAAATATAGACAAAATACATCCATCCTTCAGTTACAACCAGATAACACATACAGCTGTACAGCTGGTTTACTGTTCACCCCAACACTTGCAGATGACCAGGGGTCAGAGTTCATCTGCCGAGTTTCGCACCCCAGCCTGGAGACACCCATAGAAAGAAGTACAGGACTATTACAAGTCTACGGTGAGTTTCTTCTTGGCATAAGATGCAGTCGGTAAGCCACGAGCAACTGTCAGAGTACCATCTTTATCCCTCATAGTTTTTTTTTTATTTATATCTTTCAAGGTGGTCAACTAAATAAGTTTTAAATAAAAAAATTTATAAATAAAAATAACATGCATTACAATGCCTAATATATTTATTCACACTCTCCCAGTAACGCAGAATGAACGTGTTCTTAATGTATCATCATGGGGGCTGCCAATTTTTTTGCCCCCCCCCCCCTTCAGCCTGCGCCCTTGGCGGGCGCCAATCTGGCCAACCCCTTGGTACGCCCCTGTTTTGAAGTTATCTTATTTTTGGAGATTTTGAACACTGTCCCCTTTTTTTCTAACCTCATTACCAGCAAAAGTAATAAATCACAAGTAAATAAGTTTACCCAGTAGGTGAATATTTGGCACACTGGATTGACTTTGATGTGGGAAAACCATTCAGATCATCACTACTCTTTGATGATCCTGGTCACACTGACCTACTCTGGAACAGTTCTAACGCTGTTGGTCAGTCTTTCCTTTACTGCCCCTTCCCTGTTCTTGCAATGATAGTTCGTTTCCTAGTTGGGTTGTGAGAACCAAGGACTCTGCTAAGGGGGAGGTCAGTTTATTTTGGAGTGTTATAAAGTTACTGTGTTCTCCCTCTCTTCAGGCAAAGAAGGGCCACCTACGTTCTCTTAAAAAGATTTTGTTCTATACATTAACAAACAAATGTTTTATATTATTTAACAAATCTGTTTTCGTCCAGCTTGTCCCACACACAGGGATCCTATACAGTGGTCTCTTACAAACAGAAGAGAAGCTGTCTTGATTCTCCATCTGCATAGATTTTATCCACAATCCATAGAAATTAAATGGACCTGCAGTTGCAAACAATTTTTGACATCAGAGGAGGATTATAAGAACAATTTAAACTCAACGTTTGATGTGACAAGTAAATGCAAAGTTCCTCAGGAGCACATGACACATCCAAATCATACAATCAAGGTGACCTGGAAGCATGTTACTATGATTGATCCCGAGTCCAGAGAAGTGTGTGTAAGAGATACAGGTAAATACTGATATGTGATGACATTTATCTCGCTTCTTATGCAATGCCAGATTTTATCACAAGGGTAGAAGTATCATCAAGAGTCAACAAGTGGCCTAAAAAACAAAAAGTTCCTGCGAGCATCCTTCCTGCCTCATATTTTTACATTTTTAATTTGTTTCACTTCTCATTAAAGTGCAATAAGCCAATAAATATAATAATAGTGTTGCGCAAATAAAAATCTATCCAGATGTGTAAAACATACAAAATAATTATGTAGAAAATTGTGCAAATATGTGCCAATCTCAGCCTTCAAACAAAAGATCCTAATTCCATAAACATAAATCTCTGTATCTTAGATAGAATCCAATGCTGAGAGATAATAAAACGTGCAATGTGCAATTCATAAACGAATATATTATAATACCATTAATATGATCTAATACTAAAACGAAAAACGTGCCAGGTGCAAAACACAGGTGAATATTGCAATAAATCCCAGTGCTGAGAAAATAAATAAATAAATATCAGTCCATACACTGTGTAAAATTCAATTAATGATGGGTTGTATCAGTAATAAAATATATAAATCCATGCAAAAAATAAATAATAAAATACAAGCGTCCAGAAATAATCTTTAGTGAAATTAAGTGCAGACGAATCTTCTATAAAGTTTTTGAGCCACCCGACTGTGGCAGTGTTCCCAAACCAAGTGAGTGACCGGAGTGTCACAACTCTATCCTAATCGTGCACCCCCTTGTGATTGGGCGCTCACCTTATATTAGATTCAGTTAGGCTCAAAATGCTGAATATCTTATGGGTGGTACTTCCTGGTAATCACATCCCATGTGTCCGCCGATTTCATCAAAGTGGCCAGCGTATCATGGAAGTGAAGAGACTCACAATAGAGCTTATATCTTTAAAAACTGTTTATTCTATTAAAAAATCAAGTATTGCACTCACATGTTATGGTGAATCCATGCACCTTTAGATAGCCATCCTAGTTAGGTAACAATATTCGAAATACCGTGGTGGTATAGTGGGAGACGCCGTAGTTGCGTCCTATCCTCTGCAGTGGATTCAGCCTGACAGCTTGACAGTCTCGCCAGTCGTTTGGCGAAGCACTCCACCCGTCCTTTCCCAGGATGGCTAAAGGTGCATGGATTCACCATAACATGTGAGTGCAATACTTGATTTTTTAATAGAATAAACAGTTTTTAAAGATATAAGCTCTATTGTGAGTCTCTTCACTTCCATGATACGCTGGCCACTTTGATGAAATCGGCGGACATATGGGATGTGATTACCAGGAAGTACCACCCATAAGATATCCAGCATTTTGAGCCTAACTGAATCTAATATAAGGTGAGCGCCCAATCACAAGGGGGTGCACGATTAGGATAGAGTTGTGACACCCCGGTCACTCACTTGGTTAGGGAACACTGCCACAGTCGGGTGGCTCAAGCACTTTATAGAAGATTGGTCTGCACTTAATTTCACTAAAGATTATTTCTGGACACTTGTATTTTATTATTTATTTTTTGCATGGATTTATATATTTTATTACTGATACAACCCATCATTAATTGAATTTTACACAGTGTATGGACTGATATTTATTTATTTATTTTCTCAGCACTGGGATTTATTGCAATATTCTCCTGTGTTTTGCACCTGGCACGTTTTTCGTTTTAGTATTAGATCATATTAATGGTATTATAATATATTCGTTTATGAATTGCACATTGCACATTTTATTATCTCTCAGCATTGGATTCTATCTAAGATACAGAAATTTATGTTTATGGAATTAGGATCTTTTGTTTGAAGGCTGAGATTGGCACATATTTGCACAATTTTCTACATAATTATTTTATATGTTTTACACATCTGGATAGATTTTTATTTGCGCAACATTATTATTATATTTATCAACAATTAGACCACATCACATGGTTATGAAGTACAACAAACTTTTGAAAAGTATGAAACCAGCCTGGAGAAAATAGAGTCTATAGATGGGAAACTTAATCAAAGTCTAAGGCAGCTAACACAAGATACTCCTGTTAGAGCATCTACGTTTTTTGGCGTAATTGTAATGTGCGCATTTTCGCGCTTATGCGCTCGCGTAAATGTGCGTAATTGCGCGTAAATTTATTCTAGCGTTCTTGATATTCAATTGGCATTTTGGGTCATTTGAGCGCATTCGTGCGTATTTGCGCGCATCAGGTGCAAATTACTGACCAAAAATGCTGATTTCTCTTACGTCCTCCGACAGTCGCCGCCTCTTCATATTCGTCACATATGGGGTATTAGACTTTGCTCCGAAGGAGTAGCTAGGCAACAGAATATGTTAACAATAAAGCTTTATCATATCCCACCCTCAAGGGGTGGTCCCCTCAGTCAATACCCTCCTACTTCCTGCAACCATATCTCAGTTTTAATGTCTAGCTTGTCAGGAGTGGCTGGCTCTCTCTGTGCTGGGACTTTTTGTCCCAGACTCTTTCTTCTTTTTAATATTTTGTTTGAGTTTTCTCTCTACCTTTACTTAGCTGTTATTTTTGTCAGCATTAGTTAGTTCTTCGGACGAAGAGGATCATGCGGACTGGGTCTCGGGCTGATCCCCCTGGTCGCAGGTCGTGGGTCAGTGGCTTCCCAGTCTGCCATCGAGCGTTCAGCCAGGTAACGCTCCTGGCACAGTGAACGACCCATCCCTGTTCGGTGCAGGGATGATTGGTGAGGTGGCTACCTCACCGGACGCTGTGCGGTTTCTTAACCTCCCATTTTGTGCGTCTTGAATTGCGACTCTCCCTGCCTCATGTGCAGCGGCTTGTTCGCCTGTGCGGGTTCCCCACGCCATGTGAGGTAAGTGTATTTATGTGGGGACCTGTCTGTCTGGGGGGGTCTCAGTCTGGGACTGTGTAACCTGCCTTTAATCACACTGCTTGTCTCCCGATCTCTCGGCTGCATGCTGTGGGCTGCAAGGGGGGGGGAGAGCTGTATGACACTGTGTGTGTCAGGCTGGGCAGTGTGAGGAGCTGTGTGCTGTGGGGCATGTTTTTTCTTGGCATGTTTGGGCATATACAGCGATCGCTGCGGCGATCTAACATGTATCCTTATATTGGGATGTAATGTGTGTGTTTTTTATGCACTGTGGAGCGGCGTTTTCGGCGCCAATCGACGCCATTTTACCGGCGCCCGCTCCGGCCGCATGGTTTACATGCACGGCGGCCATTTTCTTGTAGCCTCCATAGGCTTACATAGAGCGCCCTGGCAGCATCACTTCCTCTCTCCTGGAACACCGATCGAGGCAGCAGCAGCAGCGGGGTCTCCTCAGGTTTTATCCTTCTGTTCTTGTTATCCATTGCCTGTACTCAGTTTGTATATTCCCTGTGGGGGTCTCATTGTGCCTGAGTGTGGTGCGGTGGGCTGCGCTTGCCGCGCTTGCTAAAAGGGGGCAGTTAACCCTTGGTTGTCTGGCATTACAGGGGCAATGGATTCTCAGGAGGGCAAGTTTCCTACAGTATTGGTGGAAAGCCAGGGGACCGCTGTTTCCCCCCCAGGGGGGGATTTAGCCACTATTGTGGCTGGCCTTGCTGCCCAGGTGCAAATGCTGGTGGCTGCTCAATCTACTAAACGGCCCAGAGTTGCGCTGTCCTCTGATTCTGAGGGTGAAGGTGATGGGGCTGTTCTGGCAGGGACCCCCCTATCGGGGTCCCGCTCCTCTCTTGATCTAGTGGGGTCTGAGGTAGAGGCTGAAGTTGAGGGAGTTGATAATTCTCCCACTGGCTCGCCTGAAGAGCTTGCAATCATGGATGAGTTGATTGCTTCCATTAAGCAGACGCTACGTTTGCAGGACGAAGTGTGTCCCCCCGCTGCTTTGGCAGCTTATGGGACGCAGAGAAAACGCAGGACGCCGCAGGTTTTTCCCTGCAATGCTGATTTTCAGCGCGCTGTTAAGGATCAATGGCGCGATCTGCGCAAGCCTTTTGCGGTACCAAGTAAATTCAAGCTGCGTTATCCTTTCTCGCCTGCCACTGATGAACGGTGGTGTGTGCCTCCGCCAGTGGATCATGCAATTGCGGTTTTGAACAAAGCCACTGCGATTCCTGCAGAGGGTTCCCCTGTTTTCCGTGATGCCACGGATAGGAGACTGGAGTCTCTTGCCCGTCATACTTATTCTGTTACGGGTTCTATGCTTAAGGCTCTGTTTGCTTCTCTCATGGCGGCCCAGGCGATCGCAAGTTGGACGCAGATGCTTAGGCGCGTCCTAGTGGCCGATTCGGCCTCGGCGGCGACCCTGGATATGGTGGATCAGATCCACCAGGGTGTCATGTATCTGTGTGATGCGGACCTGGACCTGATTCCGTTGGCTGCACGTGTGCACAGCGTGGCGGTGTTGTCTCGCCGCCTGGTTTGGTTGAAATGTTGGTCGGTGGACCAATCTTCACGTAAGACCTTAGCCAATCTACCTTATGATGGGTCTCGCCTTTTTGGGGAGTCCCTGGATGTGTTGATTAAGGGGATCACCGGGGGTAAGAGCACTCTCTTGCCCCATTTCCCCAAGGCTAAGGGGGCTTCTGGGAAGAAGCATGCAAATTTTCGGCCCCCTCAGGGGTCCTTTCGTGCCTTTCGGCCGCACTACAAGGGCAAACCGTTCAAAGGCCAAGGCTCTCAGAAGAAGCCCTGGTCTGGGAAACAGAAGTCCGGCCAATCCGGACCTGCTGCCCATAACAGTTCGGCCTGAAGGGGCGCCCTCACCCAGTTTTGGGGTGGGGGGACGCTTGCTCGGTTTTCTTCAGCCCTGGTTGGCCCGTGTGCGGGACAGATGGGTTCTGGAAATCGTTCGATCTGGTTACAAGATCGAGTTTCTCTCTCGGCCGGAGAGCAGATTTTTTCCCTCAAATCTTCAACTGTCTCCAGAGCGCCTGCGGGATCTGCACCTGGCGGTGCGGGACCTGAGGGCTCAGGGAGTGGTGGTTCCGGTGCCTCATCGGGACAGATTTCGGGGGTTTTATTCCAATCTGTTCACCGTGCCCAGGAAGGAGGGCAAGGTTCGTCCGATTCTGGACTTGAAGGCTCTGAACCGCTCTGTGCGGGTTCGCAAGTTCCGCATGGAATCCCTGCGCTCGGTGGTGGCTGCCCTGGTTCCGGGGGAATTCATGGCCTCCATCGATTTGAAGGATGCGTACCTTCACATCCCCATATTCGTGGGTCATCAGAGATACCTTCGATTTGCCATTGCGGAGGATCACTACCAGTTCGTGGCGTTGCCCTTTGGTCTCGCCTCGGCTCCGTGGGTCTTCACCAAGGTGCTTGCACCGGTTCTGGCATTATTGAGGGCCCAGGGCATTTCTGTCCTGGGGTATCTGGACGACATTCTGGTTCGGTCTGCGACCAGACAGGGTCTGGAGAAGGACCTGTCTGTCACAATGCAAACTCTGCAGGAGTTTGGTTGGACGATAAATGTTCCTAAGTCGACACTGAGTCCGTCGGTTCGTCTCCCCTATCTGGGAATGATACTGGACTCGGTGCAGGCGAAGGTCTTCCTGCCGGAAGACAAACTCAGGACTCTTCAGGAGGAAGTCAGGTCCCTCAGGGACGTTCCACACTCGTCTCTGCGGACGTGTATGAGATGTCTGGGATTGATGGTCTCGGCCTTCGAGGCGATTCCTTTCGCGCAGTTTCACACGCGGGGTCTCCAAGCGGAGATCCTGTCCAAGTGGGACGGGCGACCTCAATCTCTGGATCTTCAGATCTCGTTGAGTCATCGCACCAGGGAAAACCTTCTGTGGTGGCTCCAGTCCCCGTTGGTGTCCGGGGGCAAGTCGTTTCGTCCGATCTCGTGGACGATAGTCACCACGGATGCCAGCCTGTCGGGCTGGGGTGGTGTTCTGGGCGTTCTGTCCGCCCAGGGGACCTGGTCGGAGGGGGAGTCTTCCCTCCCGATCAACATTCTGGAATTGCGTGCGATAAGGCTCTGTCTTCATCGCTGGACGGACCGGCTGCAGGGCTGCCCGGTTCGGGTGCAGACGGACAATGCCACGGCGGTGGCCTACATCAACCACCAAGGGGGCACCAGGAGTGCCCGAGCGGCTCGAGAAGTGGCCAACATTCTGTCTTGGGCCGAGACTCATGTCCCGGCGATAACGGCGGTTCACATTCCGGGAGTGGAGAACTGGCAGGCGGACTATCTGAGTCGCCAGACCCTGGATCAGGGGGAATGGTCTCTCCACCCGGCTGTCTTCCAGATGTTGTGCGCGAAGTGGGGTCTTCCATATGTGGACCTGTTCGCGTCTCGTCTCAACTACAAGGTGAAGAGGTTCGTGGCAAGGACGCGCGACCCTCGGGCAGACGCGTCGGACGCGTTAGTGGCCCCGTGGCATCAGTACAGGCTGATGTACGCGTTTCCACCGATTCAGTTGCTGTCCAGGTTCCTTCGCAGGTTACACTCGGAACGCAGCACGGTGATTCTTGTGGCACCGGACTGGCCTCGCCGGTCCTGGTACGCAGACCTCGTGAATCTGGCGGTCGACGCCCCTTGGCGTCTGCCTCTTCGAGACGATCTACTGTCTCAAGGACCGATTTACCATCCTGCTTTACAGTCGCTGGCTTTGACGGCCTGGCTGTTGAGACCGAGGTCCTGAAGGAGAAGGGTCTCTCTCCAGAGGTCGTTCATACTTTGATCAACGCGAGGAAGTCTTCCTCGGGGAAGATTTATTACCGTACTTGGAAGGCCTATTTTGCCTGGTGTGAGTCCAGGGGGTTTTCACCCCGCACGTACTCGGTTTCCCGTGTGCTGTCTTTCCTTCAGACGGGTGTCGATCAGCGTTTGGCGCTGGCTACGATAAAGGGTCAGGTGTCTGCGCTGGCCGTTCTGTTTCAACGTCCCGTGGCTTCCAACTCCTTGGTTGGCACTTTTATTCAGGGTGTGCGGCATCTGGTTCCTCCTAGGAGGGATCCTTTGCCCCCTTGGGACTTGAATCTCGTTCTATCTGTGTTACAACGTGCTCCTTTTGAACAGATCAGGGAGATCTCGTTGTCTATGTTGTCCAAAAAGGTCGCCTTTTTGGTGGCGATCACTTCGGCTCGCAGAGTGTCGGAACTGGCGGCTTTGTCCTGCAAGTCTCCGTACCTGGTTGTTCATTTGGATAAGGTGGTCTTGCGACCTAATCCTTCTTTTCTGCCGAAACGAGTTTCGGAATTCCATCTTAATGAGGATATTGTTTTGCCTTCGTTGTGCACGAAGCCTAAACATCCAAAGGAGGTGAGATTGCACTCTCTGGATGTTGTTCGGGCGATAAGGGTTTACCTTAAATCGACTGAGTCTTTTCGTAGGACGGACTCCTTGTTTGTTCTTCCAGAGGGTCCTCGGAAGGGCATGGCGGCTTCGGCCTCTACCATCGCCAAATGGATCAGGCAGACCATTGAACAGGCCTATGCTTTGCAGGGGAAGGTTCCCCCTGTACCTGTGAAGGCGCACTCTACTAGATCTCTGAGTACGTCTTGGGCCTGCCGTCATGGGGCTTCTGTAGCCCAGGTGTGTAAGGCGGCGACTTGGTCGACCGTGCACACTTTCACAAAATTCTACAAAGTAGATGTTCAGGCATCGGCGGATGCTTCCTTTGGCCGCAAGGTTCTTAGTGCGGCTGTTCCATAGGGTCCCTTGTTGGGGACTCCTGGCTGTTGGGATAGTTTTTTGTATCCCCTGGTTTTTTTGTCTTTTCCTGGGTTGTTGCTCCTGTTGAGCACTTATTTTTGCTGTTGCCCAGCTGGTTTCCTTCCTTTGGTAAGGTTCCTTTCTTTGATGTGGAGACTGCGTTGCCTTTCGGCGCGGATGCGTTTCCCACCCCTCATGTTTGCACTGCTTTGGGACGTCCCCATATGTGACGAATATGAAGAGGCGGCGACTGTCGGAGGACGTAAGAGAAAACGGAATTTTTGTAAAATCTTACCTGTAAAATTCCTTTCTCTGAGTCCTCCGACAGTCGCCGCCCCCGCCCCTCTTTTGGGGTTTGAATGTATACTCTACTGCTATTCCACTAAAACTGAGATATGGTTGCAGGAAGTAGGAGGGTATTGACTGAGGGGACCACCCCTTGAGGGTGGGATATGTTAAAGCTTTATTGTTAACATATTCTGTTGCCTAGCTACTCCTTCGGAGCAAAGTCTAATACCCCATATGTGACGAATATGAAGAGGCGGCGACTGTCGGAGGACTCAGAGAAAGGAATTTTACAGGTAAGATTTTACAAAAATTCAGTTTTTTCTATTTTGTTCTTACTGAAGAAAACGCGGCGCTCATTTACGCGGCTGTGTGCATAGGCACATTAAGAATGAATGGGGTCTATTTTAGCTCAGAAAAAAAAAAGCTGTACTTAGCATTTTTAAGCTGCAGTGTGCAAGTGGCCTAAATGTTTTTTTTTTTTTTTGTCCACCCCATCCCACCCAAAAGCCCCTTTATGTCACTAACTTTAAAAATCCTATTTTACACACCTTGTTTCTGCAAATTGTTTCTGAACTGTTGTCACCATTTCTCACTTGGCATCTGTGGGTGATTCTTACACATGGATAATATGGTGCTCATGTAATGATATCCAAAATTACTGTGAGCCCAGGCTGGAGGGCATGTCCATGAAAACCTGAGCTCACAGGAAGTGGGTTAAATGATGGTGGGCATCATTCAACCTGACAGATTAGTGGCATCTAGTGGTGAAGAAGTCTTACTGCGAGGGATGTGGTGCTGAAGAGGGGGTGAGTACTGCAGTCAGTGCTGCTTTTTTATTGTTATTCATACTGAGCTGCGTATTTTATTATTTAAAAGGAAAAAAGTAAATTAGGCGTTAAGCATAGTGAAGAAAGTATAATTTTTGAAGCATTATTATTATTATAATACAGGATTTATAAAGCAGTGACAGTTTACGCAGCGCTTTATAGCTTAAAAGCGTATAGGAGCATAAAAATTGGTTTAGGTTACAATTAGGCTAAAATGGAAATACCTATTTGACGCACATCCATATTTACTAGCTAAAATATAGAAAATAGAACAATATTTTACATAGATCACAAAGGGTTGTTTTTTAAAAAAAAAAATTATAGTTGTTTATCCACCTTGCAACAAACAGCGACCTGTGAGCCCAGTAACAGCAGGCTCTGATGTAGAGTGGAGTGCAGTGTGGAGTGGATTGTCGGCCTCCCTTCAGCCTGTCAGCCTGTAGTGAGAAATTCAAACTTCAGGCTGAACAGCCATCGGACATCACTGGCCATGATATGAGCGGTTCTATAACTTTAGCAGGATTGGGCTGCATTCAAGGCATTTTATTTGTATGAAATATGTGAGTGCAACCAGTGTTAATTTTGGCAGCAAATTTCGATTTCGTTTTAGTTATAGTCTTATGACTAAGATGCGTGTAGCAAGGGAACATTTGATGTTGCCCCATTTGCACAGAATGGATTTACATGCAGCTTCATAGGATGAACTACTATGCATTTTGTTTTCATAAATTCACCTCATAGCCTCTTGCTCCTTGGGGTATTGTAGGCGTTATGAAGGCCTAGAGTCTGGTATATTCAACCTATCAAACAATCCAGCCATGGTTGCCCTAAAAAAAAAAAAAAAAAAAGAAAAGGTAAATCTTACATCACCCATAAATAAAATTACATGTGATAGCATGCTTATAGCCTTGCGAGCGTACAAATGAAAATCCATTGTATGTTCTTGTAATGAACTGCTGTCATTATTTTCAGGATTTCCCTGGCGTCCTGAAGTCACAGAACTCTCCAATCCAGTTCTGGTATTAGGTCGGTCGGTGACAGTGCAGTGTGAGATTTCTAATTTCTTCCCCGATAACCTGGCTGTGATGTGGTTTGTGAAGGAGAGAGGAAGTCAGAAATATGTCCCGGTGGATCTGAAGAAAGCCTACAAGACAATGATCTCCGAGCCACAATACTCTGATTCTGGATACTCCTGTACCGCCTGTGTACAGTTCAACCCATCTCTCTCCTCTCACCATGGGGTCATGTTCATGTGTGAAGTGAATGACCCCAGCCTGGAACATCCTATAGAGAGGGTCACCAAACCACTATTCATACCATGTAAGTGTGTGTTTTATTCAAGTCTGAACTCCAGTCAGCTATAAACAACATAAGGCTCGGTTCCATTGCTGTATGACCCAAAGTCGTACAAATTTCATGCAACTTTGGACAATCATAACAATACAGAGTGTGACACATATCAATGAACTTGTATTTTTTTTAACTGTTCTGTGACCAAAAAGCTCTCCCAATCCTCATGGTAGAGTCTTGCTCCCTCTAACCATGCCTGGTCCCACTTGCCTTTATAGGTCGGGTCCCCTGTATCAAAAATTGCAGGACGCCCACGTACAAATCAGATGAGTTGTTCATTGTTCAGAGCATCCCCCAGTCTCTTGGAAGCCATCTTTCCTGCACTGTGAACACAGCTGTAAAATGTCCTTGCTGAGTGGACAATGTGGTTTGGGAGGTGACAATGCTTTGGAGGAGATTTTGAGCTGCAGGCAGTGCTTTAAGTGGGCCGGCATGCACTGGTACTCAGTACCGCCACTTCCAAATATGGCTCTTGAGCATACCGCCACCTCTTCATGCGCCTTAGCATAACAGTACACTAATTTTGGACATCTGCGCCCTCAGTTGCCCCCCCCCAAGAATATTTCTCCAGAGCCAGACCAGTCACCACCAGTGAGTCCCCCTGCTCCGGAGTCCCAGCCCAGGGGGGGGGGGGGTGCTCTGTGGGGACCCTGATGTGGGGTGGCAACAAAATTTATAGGCTATAATAGAGTACCGGCACCTCTTTTGGGCCACTTATGGCACTTTTCCACTGCAAGTACCGGCTCGGCTCTACTCGGCCCTGCTTGGCCCGGTTTGCTTTTCCACTGCTGGTACCGCATGGTACGGTGTCGGAATGGTTCGGTACGGTATAGGTTTGCTTTTCCACTAAAGTAGTACTAAAGTTAAGTGGGTGGGATAACAACGGGGTGGGTGGGATTCTCTGACCAATCAGTGGCTAGTAGTGACTGCATGCAAAGGATTGTGGGATATGGTACCAGTTTGGTACCTGTTGGAACCACAATCGAGTAGGTACTGTTTTTTCAGAGCCGTACCGTTCGGTTCCATGCAGTGGAAAAGCAAACCTATACCGTACCGTACCGAACCGTTCCGACCCTATACCATGCGTACCAGCAGTGGAAAAGCACAAAAGCGTGCCGAACCGTTACGGTTCCATGCAGTGGAAAAGCGCCATTAAAGCACTGGCTGCAGGGATGGGCTTAGTCACAGGTACACAGCAGAAAATGGAATGTTAGTGGAGTATAGGGTTTAAGTTGCTGCGGAAGACGCAAAGATAAGACAAAGAAAATATTTTTGTTATTTTAACATTGCAGTCTATGGCAATCATGTTGGAAGGAAGATGCAGTAAAATAATGCAGAAACCTTTTTTTTTTTTTTGTCACTGCAGGTTGAGTCATAGCAATTAAGACGGCAGACATTGAAATTAATATGTTTTGACTTATCATGCAACTTTCTGTGTTGCACGCCGCAGAAAGTCACATGAGAAGTCACAGCAGAGTGAACCAGGGCTAATAAAACCCCGTATACCATATACATTATTACATCACTAGATGTACACTGCTCAAAAAAATTTAAGGAAGGCTTTTTAATCAGAGTCAGTTAAACTCCTGGGATATTGATCTGGTCAGTTAAGTAGCAGAGGGGGTTGTTAATCAGTTTCATCTGCTTTGGTGTTAATGACATTAACAACAGGGGCACTAGATGGGCAACAATGAGACAACCTCCATGACAGAATGGTTTTACAGGTGGAGGCCACTGACATTTCTTTTCCCTACTCATCGTTTCTCACCGTTTTTCACTAGTTTTGCATTTGGCTAGGGTCAGTGTCACTACTGGTAGCATGAGGCGATGAATCCTATAGATGTTGCACAGGCATTCCAACTCCTCCAGGATGGCACATCGATACGTCCCATTGCCAGAAGGTTTGCTGTGTCTCCCAGCACAGTCTCAAGAGCATGGAGGAGATTCCAGGAGACAGGCAGTTACTCTAGGAGAGCTGGACAGGGCCATAGAAGGTCCCTAACCCATTAGCAGGACCGGTATCTGCTCCTTTGTGCAAGGAGGAACAGGATGAGCACTGCCAGAGCCCTACAAAATGACCTCCAGCAGGGCTCTGGTGTGAATGTCTCTGACCAAACAATCAGAAACAGATTTCATAAGGGTGGCCTGAGGGCCTGACATCTTCTTGTGGACGCTGTGCTCACTGTCCGGCACAATGGAGCTTGATCGGCATTTGCCATTGAACACCAGAATTGTCAGGTCCACAAACTAATGAGTACCATTTTGAGTTGCTGCAATGAAATTTCAGCAAAATGGACTAACCTGCTGCATTATTTTTTCACTTTGATTTTCAGGGTGTCTTTGATTTCAGCCCTCTGTAGGGTGATAATTTTCATTTCCATTAAATGATGTGACATCCTTTCATTCCTAACACATTACCCAGTCCATATCAGTATAGATATCCAGCATGAGATTTTTCCCCATTGAGATCTAATTTATTTTCAAAGTGTTCCTTTCATTTTCTGAGCATTGTTTTTTATTTTTAATTGTAAGCATTGTAGGTACCTGAGTGTGACCTGGTATCAGCCTCTTACAGTCTAGGCTCTGAGAGAGGGAAAGTGTACAAAGAGCCAGTCAGTTTAGGTGATGACAAGAGAGCAGAGATGAGCTCACCAGTGTATTACTTTACCTTCAATATCAAGTCAAAGGATGGGTGCAGAGAAGAGACCTGTAAGTTTTACTTCACTGCAGTATAGAAAAGACATCAGGTCCTCTTCCCTGCCACACAGGGCTGAGCTGTAGGGCAGACCCATGTGACTGTCAGGCATTGACGGACAGAAATACAAATGCTTTCAGTACATCCGTTCCCAAATATGTAGGCAATTCTTTATACTTCTGGATAGAGAGGGATTAGAACACTTGTCAGTTTTTATTGCTGTCTGTCTCCCTATTATGGAGATTCACCCTCTCTATTTGTCCTGTTTACTATTATCACAGAGAATCCAAAATCCTGGGTTGTCTCCAGAACAGAAATAAAGTGTAAGTCTTCAAATGAGGACACTGGGGACAGTAGGGACACTAGTTCTGCTGGCCCTGGTACAGGGATTATCTCACTTTGGAGGGATTTCATCTCACTCCCTGTTTTGGCTATATACAAGAAGGAGGTCTCCCCAATGGGACACAGATAATGGCAAAAATAACAGACAAAGGTTGTAACCCCCCCCCCCCCCCTCACACTCACACACACACACTACAATCACACTTAGAAAAAAGTTTTGCAATAAGTTCTACCACATACCTAAAAGTATACATTTACCGGTCTCCTGAGAATTCTGCTATAAACTTTATGAAACTTATTCTATTGATCCCTTGGATGTTACTCGGAAATCTGATATCTAGACAGAGATGTGGGCCTT